>NC_046162.1:45627930-45927930 GCF_011064425.1 Rattus rattus | reverse complement strand
GCAAGGGTTTATAGATGAAGGCAAGAGCTGAATTTATGACCATCTATGATTCTGGCTATCCATGGTTTATTAATTCATATTGAGCTCCTTTGATGAGACCAGAACAGCATCAAGATGTATGGATGTTTGCAATACACTGCCTGTTGGGTGAGGCTTGAGTCTGAGATTAACAATGCCCCATTATCAGCCAAAGGCTATGCTGTAGGCTGCAAAGGCAAGCAAAGGCTTGCACCTGGTGGGCTCATTTAGCCTTTCCGCAGCCCAAGTGCTACTTACTCCATAACAACACAGAAGAAGGTGTCAGTCTAGATAACGTCCCCCTAAAATCCCTTTATGAATGGAACTACATCAACCTCCAGAATCTATGATTTTTTTTTTATAACCATACCAAACTGTCTTTCAATAAAAGAACTTCAGTAAGGATTGGGAAAAAAGATGTACTCAGTCTCTTAACAAAGCAGACGCAGAGGAAATCAGAGGTCAAGAAAGGCACATGTGTGTTCTCAGATGGCTCACTCTAGCATGTTCAGACAGGAGTTGTCTTATCATAAAAGAAGGACTTAGTGGGTCCTGTGTGGTGGCATCATAATTGATTCTAGAAGAAAAGTAGTAAGCTCCTTCCATCTTGACTTCTATATCTGGGACAAGGCTTGGGACATAGCTGTTTCCATCAGCTATCTATTGCTGCTTAACAAGGTAACCCAAGCTAGGTGGTATGAAACTGTTAATTTGGATTCTGTGAGTTGGAAATTAGGCATAGAGTTGTGTGGGTTTGGCTCATGGTTTCCCATCATCTGAAGAGTGGAGGAAGGGTCTACTACCATAGTCTCTGTGACGGTATTTTACATTTCAATGCAGGCTTTAGGGAAGGGGCTCTCAGTTCCTCTGAAGCTACTCTCTATATGCTGACTTCAGCTTCTTACAACATGGACCTCTGCAACATGTCAGCATGTCTACAGAGTAGTCTAGAGGCAAGGCAAGGAAGGGACATTAGCAAAAAGATGGAAATCCCAATGTTTTACAAAATAAATTGGAAATGATACTCCATCACTAGCTGTAGCCAACAGTCAAAAGGTGGAAAGCCCCCAACCATATTACTATTAGGGAGTAGAAATCCTGGTAACTATTTGTGGGGCTTCATTCTACAATATCCAAAGCCTGTCTGTTCAATTGAACTTTGCCCATCAAACTACAAATATCCCTTGTGGGACTTGGAAAATAAAGCCCGGTGAACTCATTATCTGCATTTAACCTTCAGGTTGAAACTAACTATCATAATAATTAACCTGCAAACCATGTGCTTACACATTCCTGTAATCGTAGTACTTGAGAGCCAGAGGCAGAAAATTTAATGTAAATTACAGCCAGTCCAGTATATATTGAGTTCCAGGTCAACCTCAGCTACACTGAGAGAACCTGACTCAAAATATAAATCAACATATTTACCTGCAGTAAGATATTTAGTAGGAAAAAGGAGAACTAAATTTTGGGAACTCTGCTTTATGCACCTGATTCTATGGATGTCCTAGGAAGCTGTGAGGTTCTTATTTCCCAAATGAAAAACTTGAAGGTCATAGACTCAAATACTTTGCTCATAATAACATACATATCTAGGGAGGAGAGAGTCCTCAAACAAAAGCTTAGAGTTTTCTGCCTCTAAAACCACATTTTCTCCCCTCGTCTTGGTCATTAGTGCTATTTGTTACATTTCCCCAGTCCTTGAAGATTGCCTCTCCTGGTCTTCATGTGATGGGTGGAACCTTCAGAATAACTGCAGTCCTTTTATTATAAACATAAATAGCCTCACACCCAGACCTAAGCATTATGTTGAAAGACCATTCTAAAGCTCTTGGCATGGCAGTGACGGAAGTTAAATATCTGAGTGACGATGGAGAGCTGACCCACCCACGTGCAGCAGGCATGTAGAGTGAACAGGAAACTACCATTGGGAGTCACTAGGGTTTTTGAGCTGCCAGATGTTTGCTACTTCAGCATAGTCCAAGTCATCCCCCTTGGTGTATCACTGAACAGTAGTTGAAGAAGCTTGGATCAAGGAGATGTGTTGGCCACATCAATCAATATCATATATATTATGGCAGACTGGGAGAAGAACATCTAAGTGTGTGTAGACGGATCAACTCTTATTTTTACACACACCTGGGCAGAATAATAAAAACATAGAGACTACCAGCATCAGTTAGAGGTCACGCTACTTCACTCTCAATTCCCCTTGCCCTAGAATAGCAAAGAACAGGGAGAGCAGACATGATATCCCTTCTCGGACCTCTCAGACACACACAGTGCAGCATGGGTTTCTGAGCTGGGTTAAGTGGAAAAGCATGCTTCATCTGCTCTTCTCAGCTGTTACTAAGGAAACTCTGTGCCTAGTAGAGCATTTGCTAAGCTGGTCTTCCTATGGATCTGGAGCCTGGATCATATAAAGCTTGGGTGTTAGGACTGGGCAACATGGAGAGGAACTAGAATGTGGCTTGCTGTGCAAGTTAGAGGTAGCTTCTCCCACATCCTCCCCTTGACAAGCTGAATTCCACTATCCTTTCTCATCAGTTCAATGGTTGGTTCCCACTAGTGTCTCTTCTACACCATTGAAGACTCTCTCGTTGCTCCTGACGGAGACAATTCCCTTGATAGACAAGGGCACCTTCCACACAGGCAGTAGTAGAGGGACTGTGAGTCAGTGTTCACTCCTCTCCTTCATGCCTCTTTCCAGCACTGTACAGTGCTGTGGTTGCATCAGAATTAACACAATGATTGCAATGCATCAACCAGGAATCCACATTTTCCTCTGCATATTCAGGTCTTCCCTTGTTCCAAAGACAACATCCCCTTCCAGAGGGGATGACATCATGGATACTTCAACTCCTAATGGTGCTTCTTTGGTCTCGATTCCAAGACTATCTTCTGATCCATTATTTCTTCAAACTATCACACATAAATTTATTTAACCTTAAAGAAAATCCTACAAGAGAGGATGATTTCACTCCAGAGCTATTTGGACCCTGTTCCTCTCCATGTAACAGAACTTTCCTGGGCCCTAAATTGCTCAGTTTACAGACACTAGAGAATGCTATGAACCACATCCCAAAGTATTCTAGATATTCTAAGTCTAAAATGAAGAGGGCAACTTTTCCTCACTCAGCCTCACCTATGTTTTGGGCTTCCACCTACAAGAACCTTTGAAGAGCTGGTTCTGTTGCTAAGTAAAGTTGAAGTCTCATTGACTTGTCCAAACACTCCCATTTTGCAGATGTAACAAACTGAAGTCACATGTCTTGCCTGTAGCAGAATGACTTTCAGGTACAATAGAAGCCTATACAGATAATGGGCTGGTAAGAGGGAATAAAAAGATCCAAACTCACACTGAATGCTTATAGAGCATGATGCTGTTAACTTACAAGGTTGTTGAAGTGAGGCCATAAAAGCTTGAAGGTATCAATGGACAAATGATTATTTAGAAGGAGCTAAAAGGATAACAATGAATGGAATTCTGGCTCAGCATTTATACTTAGGATGGATTCTGATGTTGACCAGGAGGAATATTGCCTTTGGAGTACATAGGAGTCCTCTGAGATGGTGATAACAGAGCAGTAGGCTCTCAAGACATTCTTCTAGTCCTAAAGTCTGATCTATTGAACCAATGATTATGCTAAGCCTGAAACCCTGAAAGTCACAAGAATAAAGAATAAGACTGAATGAAGCTCAGGGTTGGACTCTGAATCCTAGAACCAGTGAATCTGACATTCACATCACATATGGACAGTCTGGAGAAAAATAGATCTTTTATAGAATTTTCCCTTCTACATAATGGAAACATAGCCTGCCTAATGGAAGTAAAGAAAAATTTACTGCAAAGGCATTCAGCAACTTATGTAAATAAGAGAATTCAGCCCAAATTCTTATGTACCCATGAATGGATGGAAAAGAAAACACATTTTCTCCATAGAATACAATATCATACAGCCAAAAAAGGAAGGCAGCCTTGTCCCACAGGTTACCATGAGCAGAACTGGGACAGACACATGGTGTGAAACCAAAGGGGTTGCAGTGTCCAGAAGAGGCACAGTGAGAGAGCCCAAGAAAGACTAGTTGTTGAGGGATAGAGAGCCACAGGAAGTGGAGAAGCAATTGATATTTGGTGTGGTGCCTTTTTGAGGGGCTTCAAAATGTTCTGAAATTGATTATAGTACCAAGTATATGGCTCTGTGAATCTACTGAAAACCATTTATACTTCAAATTGGGCAATGGTATGGTATGTGATTACACACACACACACACACACACACACACACACTATTACAATCAGAAAGAGAATGAAAAAGAAAATAAAACCTCGAAGTACTGGCACTGAGAACTCTTTGCCTTCTAGAGAGCCCTTCTCAAAGTGTTTCCTTCAGGGATTAAGTTACCTTCAGCTTCTTTTGTCTATATTTTCAGACTCCATGTTGCCAAGCCGGGGATGGCCATACTGTGACATTTCTTGAGCACGTTGCTCATGGAAGAGTATACCAAATAATAAAGAATTTGTTGATCCTAAGGAAATCAAGATGTTATTACCAAAGAGGAGAAGCTGGTGTTATGGGCCAAAGTCAGTGCTTAGCCCCAAACTTCCATAAATTCTTCATACAAACAATTCCTTGAGTCCAGACATCCACAGACTCAGCACTGCCTTCCCAGTCCCCTCACAAGCCAACACTCCTTTACCATAGCAATGATGTCTAACACCAGTGTACGTGGGCTAGCCTGAACTCACTAACCCTTTGACCTTGCCCCAAATTCTCTTTACAAGTCTCTTCTTAGGTTGACATCCCCTTGCCTCTGAACATTAGCAAGAGAACTAGCTAGTCTTAAACTCATGTTCAGCTTTCTTCAGTTGTTCCTCATGTCACAACTAGTTTTTCCTCCATGTACCATAGAAACTAAAGTAAACTGATCATTTTTGTAGTTAGCTCTGTAGCATTTTCTCTCATGTTTTAAATCTCTTCAAATCCAATAAACAATCCAGTCTCTGCTTATGTAGTAAATTTGAATCAGAAAGACAAAGAAAGTGCTCAAGGAAAAGGAGAAAGGCTACTCTTTCTATCCTGATATTTTCCACAGATTTTAGAAATAAACACACAATTAAAGTTCGTTGAAAGAGGCAACTGTTATGGACAGCGTGTCCTCAAATCCATATGTTGAAGCCCACCCCTCCAGAGTGATCATACATGGAAAGGAGCCATGATGGCAAGGCCTGCATGATGGCATTAATGCCTGATAAGAGATGTCCAGTATTCTCCATCTCCTCTCCTCCCTTTTCTTCCTCCTGCACTCCTCCTTTTCCCCCTCCCTTTACATACATACATACAGAAGAAGTTATACGAGTACATGACAAGACTATAGTGACAACACAGTCCATGAGATGCCTCAAAATGAAACCTACCTTGAGGTATTTTTGTCATGAACCTTGGTAATGATTAGAAATAAATTTCTTGTATTCAAACAGCCCAGTCTATAGTATTTTGTTTTAATAACCCAAGCAGATGAATATAGCCACTAACCAGAAACTTTGTCCTTGTATTCACATGGTTTTCTATAAACTGCCTGAGTGTCCTACATTCTCATAACATCCATGGATAATTATTTGTCAATCCCTGAACAGCAATCTCCACCATCAGGTATCATTCACTTTTAGCAGTATATGGATGCATACATGGCTCTACTTAACAACGTAATGTCTGATTATACTGCCAGACTCTCAGCTCCGTGATGATAGGGGCTCTGTCCATCCTGAGTTCATCTGACTCTTGGGAATTCATCACAGCAGATGCTGAGAAATAGCTGTTGAATGTATTGGTGTGTGAATGTATCCCGAAGAGAAATAAGTGACGAGTGATTTCTTTGTTTGACTATTTAGCAAATCTTCTGTTTTGAACATCAGAAGAGCAAAAATGAATGATTATTTATATTATTGTCAACTCCTAACTAGAACCAAAGGATCAGGCTGGTGGATCATTCAACTCTTGTGTATGACCCAGGGGTTTCTCAATAGTATCCGTTTTTGTTCCACTGAGAGCTGAATGTATTGGAGGGACCTGATTCTTGGTGCAGTGACAGTATACAAAGAAACTTATGATGGAGGACAGGAAGATGAGAGGGAGAAAGAGGAAAATGATTGGAGAGAGCTATACTGTCAAGGTCATTGCCTGAGGCTTGATTAAGCTTCAGTGTCTGGGAAGTACACAGAACTGTGTGCTCAAAGGGTAGAAAGCTGGACATGGGCTGTGAGTTCCAGCTACTACTGGACAAAGACTTCTCTTTCCACTTCAAAGAGGAAGGAAACACTGCTTATTGTTGGAAGGGGTCACAACTCAAAGAATTATTCTTATGACTGCATACAAGGCGATGGGATGCCACCATGGTGAACATCACCTGAGAAATTGTACTCTATTTTCAGCATTTTCACCTTGGGTGCAGATGATTAGATAATGTTTCTGTACTTTGTGGGGAACCCTACACATGAAGGGATGGAATTCTGCATGAGTTACTTAGCAATCAGAGAGGAAAACTTCTCCACGTACAGCTAGAATACAACTCACATTTAGAGACGCGGGGCATAGGTGATATGGTGGGGGCATTGAAAGGTTGAGCCTTTCCAAGGGAGGGGGAATGTGCAGTTGAACAGCCTCGCATCTCTAGAACATAGAGCTAGGAAGAGAGCAGGGGAAGATGGAAGAAACAAGCAGGCAAACTTCTGAGAGCTGATCTCACCTGCAGAGGGGACACTGAGTTCTATGCCTTCCTACCCCTTCCCCCAAATCACTCAAAGAGAAGCAAGTGTGTCCATTGTATACAAAAGCACCCTTGCCATAGGTTCCAAGACCATGTGGAGGACCAGGGGGATCCAGGTGAGTTACTGACACTGTCTGACTTCAGACACTTGAGAATGGACAGCCACTATCTGTGAAGCACTCAGCTATAGTCTGACCCAGCCATGCTACCCAGACTGAAACTATGGCAGTGTTTGCTAGTTATCTCTTTCCAAAGACATAAGGGAAGGTACTAGTATTTATTGGTGGAGAGTCAGACCTGTTATTAGTAGAAACTTAAAAACAAATGACTCCTTTAAAAATTGAGTAGACTAGAGCCAAGTTGATTTCTTGATCTACAACCTACTAGATTGTGATACTGTCATTCAGTGAGTCCAGCTAATCCTAAATATTATCTTCTGCCTCATTACCTATGTCTTGTATTCCTAGATATGAGTTAGGCTCCAACTCATATTGCTTGACACGAGTCATTTATAGCATGCTTAAAATTTCATTTTACTATTTAATAACCTTTAATTATGCAGGTAGGAAATTACCATTCACTTAGTATAACTTAAGGAAAATCAGCTTTTCTCTCCACCTCCATTTTCTGTTCCTCTTCCATAATCTAACACAGCTCCTGGAAACATTTGGATGCAAATCTATCTCTGATGGCTTCTTATTGGTCAAAAGTTTGTACATATTTTGGGGTGAAGAACTTTAATGGTCTTGGTGACAGTATTTTCTTCTATACCATTTATTGAAAAAAAAAACCAGGAGTCATACTCTATTATAATCTGCAACGTAATGGAGTAGTGATAGTCTCCAGTTGGACTCTGGTCAAGGCAAGAGCAAAGTATCCCAGTTGAGAGCATCTCAATTAAACAGGAGGCAGCCAAGGTCTTCAGTATGCTGGTATGATGAATTCATTCCATTTTCATGTAGAAACTGCTAGGTGCTGATCACTGATGCCCTGGGTTCCCAGACACAAAGATTGATCACAGTGGCAACTTCTTTACAGAAGATCTCACTCCTCCAGTGGCTGTGAGAAAGCACAAAGCAATGCGTGAATAGAACCAGTGAGAGTCAGATGCAAATGTTTGTGACTGGTTTGCAGTAAACTCCACTCAACAAACTCAACAACTATTGACCCATTGGCTCCTATGGTTTTATTGGAGAGGAGAGATAATACGAAAAGTTCCAATTTGAACAAGGAAACATGCCAGTTCTCCATTGATCACTGCCTACACTCTTCTCCTCACTTGCCTGTGTCTATCTTTCAACCCTAGACTTACTTCAGACGAATGAAGAAGCCAACTTAGGTGACAGAGGATGTGGATTGTTCGTTAGGTTCTAAATACCTATAGCACTAAATCTTGTTATATCGCTTGACTGTGAATTTGGACAAGCTGTAATTTCTCTAAGCATCCTGATGCTCATTTACATTGATTGTAAGATTGTGGACGTCGTAGGGCAAATTTCTGCAGTATAGTACAAGCTACCAAAAGGATAGAGGGTATTTTTTTTTCTTCTGTCATTTCTAGAGCTGCCACTGGTGCCATCGCTGGCCTACTTCCATTATCTGAGATAGCTCACCACTGCTGCTCCAAAGAATCCCAATCATGTTCTTCCTACAGCTCCCTTGGGAGACATGAGAGGAGGCATGGCGATATGGGGAAATGGGACATTAAATAGAAGAAAGGAATGGAGGGGAAGCTTGTTGAAGTGCAGGGGACAGCTGTGGAATAGGAAAAGAGGCAGACTGAAGAAGGAAAACAAAAGCTGAGTCCCTTGTTGCCGTTGGTCCATAAAGCAACATCCTTGATGAGCGAAGGAGCATCTCTTCTCCATAAATCCACTTCTAAGTCCATCTCAGTCCCTGTGCTAGAAGGAAGCCTGGCTGCAGGCAGTGATTTGGACAAAGTTGCCTTCCCAAGAATGACCAACCTCACATACCAAGTGCAGGAGGGAAAACAAGTTTTCAAACTACTCTGAAAGAGAAGGGTTGAAAAGGTTGTTGGGGTAGAAGAATGAGAATGCTCCTATTTAAGGAACCATATGTTCTAGGAATTGTGGTCCTGGTGAATCATTAAGTTTATGGCATAGTTAGACTCTTTGGTATTGGGAAGGTGTGAAGTGACTTGTGATGGCACAGTCAAAGCCAGTGGCTTCCACCAGCAGTGAGTGGCTGAAATTGTCATTATCCTGCATCCTGGAGCAGAAAGTCAGGGAAGCTCCCAGGCTGGTTTGTCAGAGATGCTGCTTCAAGTTTTCAGTCATTCTTGGTTTAAGCATCCATGATCAATAGAAGGAAGACCCAAATTACCCAACATTTTGCTGGTCTATTGAGAATCCCCAAGTGTGGTAAGTCTTCAGTGTGCACTCAGTGAGTAATGGAAAAGGCTAGTCATAAATCTGAGATTAGAACTCCAAATGGACTGAGATTCGCCATGCCTCTCATAGTGTTAGGTACTTTCAGCCACATTCGCCTGCAGTAAATCTTATACTCTGCCACTTTCACACTTACTTCCTGTGCATGGTCCATGCACCGTGATGAATAGCTCTGACCTGCCACTAAGGAGTCAGTGAGTGCAAACTTCCAGGGGAATCTTCTGCTGGCAGTGCTCAACACTGAGACATCCTAGCCTTTAATACTGAGGGAATGCTGTAGACCTTATATGCCTATCTAGTACAGTGCCCTGAACAACTCCTTAAAGGCAGGTCATAGACAGAGGCAGGAATTAGGAAACAGAATGCAGTTCCTTCTTTCTCCTATCACCTCCTCCCCCTTTCTAGCTATATAGAACCTTCTTCATCACTGTTGTTGTCTTCATAGACCTGGTATCATACTCTGAGATAGATGGCCAACCTTTTGACATGTAATACATTGTATCTTCTTACTATAATAGCCGTGTTGTAGCTACTGGAACAGCCTCAAACTCAAGGCCACATGAATGCTAAGTGAAAACAGCAAATCATCTTGGGTCCAGCATGAACATGATCCATTCGGTTCTGCACACTAATAGAGCCTCCCCAATTATTGACCCATTTCTTGCATGTTTTCAAAATCAATCAATCAATCAATCAATCAATCAATCAATCAATCCTACTTGCCCTTCTTGTCACTCTATCAGAGTCCTGATTTTGAGAACAAGCAGAGGAAACATTTTGTTCTGAAAATTAGACCTTTGCTTCCAGTTCCAGATTGGCCCTCACTAGCTTTGTGACATTAAGTACTCTTCCATAACTATACAAAAGCCACTTTACATCAGGTATGTAATCCAAATAGAGAGATTCCTCATGACTGTATAAAACATGGGATCGACAGTTATTGGCTTCCTCACCTGAAAATGATGTTAATGGTGGTCCCTGGCTTAGAGGGCAGCCACAGGGATTAACCAAAGTTCCATGTTTGAAACACTTAGTGCAGTGTCAAAGGCTCATTATGGTTGCCTTGCACAATCTATACAAATAGATTCAGTGATAACAGTTTTCTTGGGACAGCATCCTTCTGCCACTACCCTTGAGAATGATGGGAAGGAACCTGAGAACATGAGGCTTCATTATGCACAGTGTGGTTCAGGTTTGTCATTGAGCCTTTTAGTCTAATGGTATCTCACCCATCTTTATAACAGAGCTACTGTTTATTAACACATTCTTAGAACCAAGAAGAGGCATGAGGCAGATTTCTGTCCATCTTGGTACTTTTTAGAACAAAAAGTCATCCAGGAACTCCACATCATTTAAGACTAAGCAGAAGGGCCATTGATAGAGAGGTTACTCCCCTCTCTCCCACACAGTCTGGAGTATTTGGATGGAAACTGCATTTGACAGTTTTGACACCTACATTTGACCTAGCCTAAGAAGCCTTGTCTCCTGGATTCTTGAAAGACATCCTTGGGATTTGAGGAATTTCTTTTCTCTTGCTGCTGCCAAGACTTCAAAAATAAGCTGCCCATCTTGGTCTAGAGCATATGGCTCCGAATTCACATGCCTAGACTCTGTCTTCATTGCCGTCACCATTTCCTATGCTTGTCTCTTGTCCCCACCTCTAAAGCAGGCAGCTTGATGTTCCTCCAAAACACAGCAGTGATGCCATGACTTTCAGTATTCCTATTAGTTAGCTGTGTCTACTGAATAACTTAAAGTTCTAAATATTTGCAGAATAAATGCCAAGTGCCTGAATGTACACAAATATGCTATTCACTTCCCAGTCAGAGCTGAGCATAGAGTCACTTTTCCTTTATACAAAGGACTTGACATATCCTATCTTCAATGACAAGCATGAAATAAAGTCAAAGAAAATCGAAAAATCAAGATTAAGAAAGGGAGAAGAAAATTAAAGTTTTTGTCTGTGTGTCACATGATTTATGCAGACAGCTTCAAGGTGGCTTTGCCTGAATTATGGAAAACTCTTCAAAAACTCTTCATGAGAGGGGAGGTTTCCAGAGCAAGTCAGAGTCAGGACGACAACAGCTCATTCACTGGGGCTCAGGAGGAAATGTTGTATTGATTTGGGTGCTCTGATCCACACAATACAAAAGAAATCACAATGTAAAAAATCTAAACTCCATTCCTATATTGCCACAGGAGAAGCTTCTATCTAAAGTCACAGATCTAGATGGACCTGGTTCTCAAACAGCCATGCCCATTCACTTATACCACAGAGAGAATGATTGACTTTTTAAAAAATGATGTACTAGCTTACTCGACTCTTTTAAAATCAACTTATTGCTTCCTATAACACACACACACACACACACACCACACACACACACACACACACACACACACACACACACACACACACACACACACACACACTTGCCTTTGCATGTAGCTGTGTAGATCAGGCTGACCTCAAACTTGATGTAATTCTCCTGTCTCAGCCTTTGACTGTTGGGATTAGTGTGCACCACCACATTTAACTTATATGCAAAATGTAAAGAGTGTTGGATAATTCTCCCAGGAAATAGGAGGTTAGAAAGTAATTAGCAGATTACCTAAGAATCAGTAGAGGGAGTAGAGACATAACGTTGTGCTTCCTAGGAACCATGCTCTGATAGTGAGTTACAGACATCTCTTTACTAGAAAGAGAAAAGCTCATCAGTTCCATAAGGAGGCCATGTTTTTCTCAATGTTAAATTCTAAAAGAAGCCCATTTGATAATGTGGAACCGTAATGTAGAAGGTAGTAATGAACTTATACAATGTGCAGGTTCAGAGAGGGGCCTTTAGTATGACCTTTTAAGGATGTACTTGGGAACGAAGTCAGATATGGCACTAACGCACAACTCAGTAATATTTAAGAAAGGATACATGCACAGAACTTAGTCTATTTGGATTTCTATAAAAACAGATCTTCAAAACACCGCGGTTATATCATCCATGGTTCTTGAGACTAAAAGCCCATGATGATGGAGCTAGTATGGTGGTATACTGGAGAGAGCTCTATAACATTTTGTAGAGTGCCTACTTTCCTTGTATCTTCACATGACCGAATGAGTCTTGAGTTTCAGTCCTATCTGTGGGGTCTAGGAATCATAATAACCTAATAACCCTGAAAGGCTACGTTTTTCCAGTACTATAACCCTGGGATGAGGATTTCAACATATGGAGCCTGGTGATGAGGAAACAAATATTCTCTCGATAGCCACATAGCACTGTCATTCCTAAAAGAGGAGATCTGACCACAGTGTGCACACTCCATACATATATCCTTGCAAACTAACTCATCGTAATTAAATATTAATATGCTTTCACATAAAAACTCTGCTTGAGCTAATCAAATATATCAAATGCTGATTATGCAATAGTTTTTGTGCATGGTTTTCCCTAGGCAGTGAGACATTTATCCTTTATAAAGTCAGATCATATTTGGCGAACAATGACTGACCCCTACTTTGTTCCAGGCCCTTTTGCTAAGTACCAGTGATATAAAGATGTAAGAAACTCTGTCCTTGGCCATAAAACTAGGGATAGTGAAGACAATAAATAAGCAAAGAGTTCCCAATAGCTAACCTTGTTCCTGAGGGGCTACACAAGTAGATATGCAATCTAGACCATTTGTGTTGGGAAAACAGTATATTAAATAAATCTTGAAATGTAAATAGTTGTTCAAAACCAGGAAAACCAAGTAAGAAAGAATATTATGTCTAGAAAGAGCATGAGTCCAATCAGTACTTGCATGAGTGTGTCTCTTGACAGCCATGGTGATCATCACATGAATCTACATGTGAACAAAATGCAGAAATCTCAACACACGTTATACATATATGTCTACACACTGGACAAAACAACATGGCTTCAAGGAACTATGGTCATAGGTCACATGATTGATTATTCACTTAACTATGGACCACATACAAAAGAATATCCTGATCATGCTACAAGGAAGCTGAAGACTTTCTGTGACCTAGTGACATTGTAGTTGCCCTGACACATTGCCACACCTTGCTGGTATATATGTGGCAATCTGGTTAAGTAACATTTCTGTACTGCTGGTCTTATGAAAGTACATACAACTATGTGCAGGACATAATATATGATGACCATACATGGCCATGCTACTGTGTCTACCATACTTGCTGTCCCTGCCTATAAAAATAGCTTAATATGAGAGAGCATGTATCGCCCCACAACCATCTATATCTGCTGTTTATTGTTCACTTGACTGCATCAGGAGGCCATTTTGAGTGACTGACATACACTGTCTAGGTTTGTGCAAATCCACTCTGTAGTTGCTGATGGTCATACCTCTCTCATTCTTTTACCATCGTGTAGATCTGAGGAAATACTGTCTACATTGCCTTTTGTCTTGTGAACTTGTTGTACAAGTCATGAGCCATAAACTGTTCTGCTGCCAATGGAGATACCCTCACCTACCCTCTATCGCCATTTCTCAGAACTCAAGTGGCACATGACTTTACAACACACAGTGCCAGCTGTCTGTCCTTGCTACCTGTGGCCATCCTTTGTCAATGTCTCTGTGCTACTTACTTTCACTTGTGTGTCTGTACAATGTCTTTGGCCTTTAGAATGCAGCATCCCTAACCCACTTCCCCAGGTCTCCTGTCCAGAAAGGCTGATGTCTTTCCAAACTCCCTTGAAAAGGAACAGCTACAGACAGTTTAGAAGGAAACCTACATGTCCACAGAGGTGTGGAGTGCACGTAGTTTCCTGATGTGCCAGCCTGGGTCTTCAATTGTTGTTTTCATCTCCCATGTCTGTGCTCAGCCTCCAGCTTTTCCTCATCCATTTAGCATCACATAGATCCCAGGAAATGTGTTTTCTCTTGCCTTTGGTTTCATGAACTTGTACAAGTTATGAGCCACAAATTGTCTTTTCTGAAAAGGAAAATTCTATGCTTGCATTCCTCTTACACTAATGGGGAAGAAACCAGTAAAATAGAACTTTTAGAATCTCTTGTTTCTTTCAGTCCATTACCCCCAAAGACTGTGCAGTCATACGCCTCAACTTTGGCTTACCTGAATGTCCTCCCTCTGTGGTCAGCTCCTTTGTTATTTCCCAGTTCCTTCAGCATCTCTCTTCATGTCAATCAAAAGTCATCTCATTTCTTCTGAAGGAAATAGGCTTTGCCTCCCCTTGGTTATGATGAGCTATCTGTGGATGTAAATAAAGCCATAGGCATGTGTGACATAACTAATACACATTTGGGCATAGAGAATGCTACTGAAGTGGCATTTAGAACCAGAGTAGCCTGTGCCCATCTGCATTCTGAGTCCGCAAGCAAGAAGAAGAGGTGGGTCTGAATTAGAGACAGCATCGTAAGAAATCTAGGACTGGACTAATGCACCCAATGTGGGCCTATTGTCTGCTTCCCAAAATACCCTGGGGAAAGTGGTGCAATCTGTGGGGATAATGAGCAGTTGAATATTTTAACTTAACTGCTGCTGACCTCTGAGAAGATACCCCACAGCTTCCCGGAACGGGCTGAATCAAATCTGGGAACGCAGCCACCTCCCTCGGGTTAACACAAATCTCTTAATGCCAGATTCATTAACAGCTCACCCCACTCCAGCCTCTGCAGGCTTTCTTTTCTCTCCAGCTAAACCTTTTCATGGAATAGGTAGGCATTTCATATTTCTCTGTATATAATGTCCTAGTCAATGATGGCGCTGTAGAATAGGAAGCCCACCTAGTTAGTCATACAGCAAGCTCTCCCAAGTTTTACCATCCCCTCAATGAGTGTTTGCATTCTGAACACAGACCTTAGTGACAGACATGTTGCTGCCAATGGAAATATCTCCACATGTGTGTGAAACTGCATGATGGGAAGATGGAGGGCTGGCCAGAGGAAGGCCAACTATGGGAACTCGATAGTATGTAGAGCAGAGGTATAGGATGAAGGAATAGCCCCACCATGATGTTCCTTCCCATTAACTTCATTAGCTTTCTAATCCAGTCTTGAGCTCTCAGTTGAGGCATGATGTTAGAACCCGGAATGGGACTACCATAGCCTTCTCTATGATAGGAACAGAAGAGGAGAGGTAGAAATGACCTATGAGAGAGTCATCAGGGAGCCCTGGGCCTGATGGACTTTACTCATTTCTCATGGTGCTCTGAGGTCTGCCTAATGGTCCTGTGGACCAAATAGAGGATACCAAAGACTTACATTATTTCAAGCCAGCCTAGGGCATGCAGAGCTGCTCGAGGTTTACTCAGCATTGATAGTGCCTCTTGCTTTCTGATGGGATCCTTTTCTCTGGCTGTAATGTCTATGTCCCAGGTGATTTGATGATTTGGGAGAGTGGTATGTAAATTTTTCTTTAAAATCTGTCTCTCCCACTCTCCCTCTCTCCCCCTTTCCATGTTCCCCCCACCTCCCATGTGCACTCATCGCATCCTTGGAAAGAGAAAGAAGTTACAGGAAAATAATACAATTCAAGGTTTACTATCTGCTTTTTGACTGACATTTTTAGGATTTGTTTAGTTAATATAACTCCTTACAATAGGCATTAGCATTTTCAAGTACGGAGAGGGAAACACCAGAAAAAAAGTAAATAAAATTTCTAAACTTTGTTTAGCTAATAAGTGGTCATATTGAATTGAAATTCCCATTAGACAGTAGCATCTTCAAGATGGATGTGATATTTGGCTTGAATTGTCAACTTTACACAACTTAGAGTCACCTGAGAAGAGTCTCTAGGAGGGATTGTCTAGATCAGGTTGGCCTGTGGGTATGTCTGCTGGGGACTGTCCTGATTTCATCGGTTGACATGGGGAGATCCAGCCCTCTGTGGAGAGGATCAGTCCTGAGTTTGGGTGCTAGACTATGTAATAGTGGCAGATGCAAGCTGAACACTGGAAACCATACACACTCCTTTTCTCTCTGATCTGACACTAGAGGGATTTAGCTGCTTCAGTTCCTTGCTGTCTTCACTTCCCAAATAGGGCGACTGTAACCTAGACCTATGAATTGAAAAGAACCCTTTCTCCTGTAAGCTACCTTTATTGGGGTATTTTGCAACAGCAACAGGAAGCAACACTAGGGCACAGGAGAATAAAGTTGACAAAGTTCACCAAAGCCCTCCCTGACCAAGGTCTGTGATGATCAGCAAGGCAGAAAGTTGGGCTAACACTTCTTGGAGGGGTCAGCTTGAAACCTCTTTAGAGATTAGGCTGGAGAGGGTAGGAGGGAGGGAACAGGCTCTCAAAGCAGCATGAGTAACCACAGCAACCATCTTCAGTATCCGATTGCTACAAAGGCTCACAAGACACAAAGAACCTCTTAGAGGAACAGCTTCATCATGGAATAAAGACACGTGGGGCAAGAGCAAGAGAATGATAGGTACTGAAAGCGCCTGTGCACCCGGGAGATGGAGGAACTGGTGAGCTTTTCTCTCCAATGTTCATTCTTCTTGTAGAGCCACCTGAACTCATATATTCTCTTCTGCAAACTGACCTTAAGTCCTGCCATTATGTGTGGTTCTGCATGAGGAACCATTGCCATCTCTGTAGGGGAGTATTCCCCAGGCCTCTGGCCCTGCCTGCCTAGACAAAAGCATTGATAATCCTCTGGCAGGACACCCTTGATGAGAAACCATGGTGCATGTACCATTTCTGTGTCTTGAAATGTCTCCAGTTTATGTCCAAAGTGCTTCAATCCAGAAAGGCCCTGGTCTTCCAGATGAGGAGGTCATAAGATCTGGCACCTTCCAGCTACTTCAATAGCCTTAAGTGTTGAAGCTATCTCTGTATCCCTAGCCTCCATTGAAACCAGTTGTAGCCCAGGAGTATAACTATTATTGCCCAACCATGTCAGAATCCTGCTCCACAAAGCAAACCTCTGCTGTGTGGTTAGCCAACCACACTAAAGATGAGACCTTGTCATGTGAGATGTTTATGGCCATGGGAATATGAGGAGCGGTGAGAAGATATACCATTTCAGAGCTACAGTAAAGACAGGATGAGACTAGCCTGTGGGGACTGCTTACTCCTAGAGTGACTACTCGCTTTTAAGCTAGAATGTGCACCTTAAAAGCTTAGCTTCCTAGAAGTTATCAGAGGCAAGGATGAGTTAATGGGTGACTATTATAACCCAGGTGATATGGCCTTGGGTTAATAAACAAATGTGAAAGTGGAGAAGTCCAACTACTGAGAGGATCCTAAAGAGGATCAGAATTTCAAGGCTTCTGTGTGAGTTCAAGGTCATTCTAGGCAATTTAGGGACTTTCTCTCAAAATAAAAGTAATCAGAGGCTGGAGATAAAACTCCAGAGTGATTTGCCTAGGATGTGAAAGGCCCTAGGTTCTGTCCTCAATATGGCAAAATAAATTTTAAAAGGAAAAATCTGTGAGGCCACTGTCACTGTAGGAGACACTCTCTCTGGTGCCCTGAGCGATGCTGCAGAGATGATCAGACCAAGGTTCGGGAAAGACCATCAGTGAGGAAGACTGCCAAAGATCTGTTCCAGATCCCTTGAATTCTAAGAAACTATGACTTCTTATCAAGGGTGTCCTGCAAATAGAGTACCAATGCTTTTGTCTAGGGAGGCAGGACCACAGGAGTCAGAATTACCCTACTTGCAGAGATAGCCAATGACTTCTCGTGCACAATCACGCATGGCGGGAAGAGCTAAGTTCAGTTTAAGGAGTGAAGGTGGTTAGCCAAGATGGCTCCACAAGAGGAATGAGTCCAGAGACAGCAGCTTCCCCTCTTCTGCATCTTTTAGGTGTCCAGTTTTCTTTGTAGGATTCCTGTTTGTTCTTCTTACACCTTCACAAGCATATCCTCATAGCTGTATTCCATGTATCTTAACACATGCCCTCCCCACCACACACATAGTCATTACTGCATCTGTAAGACCAGATCCTTTCCCGGTCCTGATGGTGGTGATGGTTTGTACAGAGGAGAATCCAGCTTGTGACTCAAGCTTTGTCACCAAGTAAAAGGAGTAAGAGTGACCCAGTAGATCATTATGTTCTGTGCCATAGATATAGGTGGGATAAAAAACCCAACCAGCAACTCAGATCCATGCTCATGAGCCAGAGAATCTGGCATGGAGTCATAGCTTTGTGGCATTTCATTCAGAAAATATTTGGAACTAGCCACATGTCATGTCTTGAGCTAGACAGATGCTGCCCCATAATGAAGTCACACACAGATTTTTTTTTAAATGGGAGAGAAGGGCTCACAATGTTGCCTGGCCTGACAAGGTCTAACTGGACTTCAGCCTACAGCCTTCCAGCCTCTAAATGATTACATTACAATGGTTACGACCACGTCCTGCTCTCACATGCAGCTTTTGAGTCCTTCAGATGTTGCTATTTCATACAGATTTGTGCTGTAACAGTAAAATAAAAACAAGATTTTGAAGACTTTAGTATAAAACAAATGGGGGAAGTATCAATTGGGAAAATATCAATTGCACATCTGTGTGGATCACAGACTGAGATCTTAGTACTTCAGTTATATGCAATTAATATTATTAAATCAAACTTTACCTGGTTTATAGATTCCTATGAGAATGTTTAGCATTGTTCATGTGACTTGTGCTGTATTTTTGTTTGGGAACTGAGTGAGACACTTGATTTTCTTTTTCCTTTTTACAGAGCAAATTCTTATTGAATAACTACTAACCTGCAGTGGACATGCCTTACCTCCTAGAGTTTACATGAGATCATTCCTATAATCTCACAGATAACATCATCCTACAAATTACAAAATAACAAGGGGAAGAGGCAGGATGTCATGATGCAGGAGACATTCTGAGAAGTCAGACCAGAGACAAAAACCTCCAATGGCTGAATGATTGCTTCTGCTCTGTCTCTGGGACAATCCATTGGGTGATGGCCTCTGCAGCTTTCTTTACATTGATAGGTTTTTAATCCCATTCAGGATTAACCAACAAAGACAGAAATCACTACTTATAATTTAGCATCTTCCTTTCCAACCTCTTGCTTCATGCATACATGGTCCATGAGTACATAGCCTTTCCTGTGAGTCAGAGGAGGGTTAAGTTTGTGCCTGGTGTTTGCCTGTGGTACTACCTTTCAGGAAGCTACAGTTAAGCCAACAGAGGCCTGAGACGCTCACTAGAAAGAGGTGAATCAGACAAAGCTGTGGAACCAGCATCTTCCTCTTCCTCTCCTTCCTCCTCTCCTCCCCTCCTCCCCTCCTCTCATCTTCCATCTATCTACCCTTCTTCCCCCTTTCTCACTTTATTTCCCCTTCTCTTTCTCCCATTTTATTCCTCCTCTCCTTTCATTTCTCTTCCTTATCCATTTTCTTCTACACCTCCATCTGGTTCCAGGTCCCCGGCAACAGCTTGCAGCTTTCCCCTGAACTAAGAGCATGCATGTTGAGACACCTACATTCACTTCCTGTGAGTCCTTCCTCTCCTCTTGAAATGACTCAGCCATCTATCCTAACAATTTTGGACAAAGCCCAGGGATACAAAAAGTAGTCCCCAAACCTGGTGATACTCTCCTAAAGATACCAGTCATGACCAGTATCCAGACAACAGAGATAGATGACAAAGGTCATTTTGCTAGGCTGACTCCAATTTAATAATGTTTTATATTTTTATATTCAAATTTGCATATACTGAAATTGGCTTCTTTTGTGGAAATGTCACTGGAAAATTACCCAAGGAGTGAGAGGGAATGGGCTCCCATAGCATGACAGAATATGAAAACCACAAGGGCAACATACCGAGGGAAGGAAGCCAGTCCCAATGGGCTGCATGCTTACAATGCTCAGGACATTTTCAAAAAAGGTCAGACTGTAGGAACCAGAGCAGATCAATGGCTACTAATGATGAAGGGTTAGAGAGTACCATAACATGCATATTGATTTACCCACTAGGGGACATTTGTGCTACACGCTTTTCTGGGCACATAAGCTTACCTCTCTCCTGTATGAGTGCAAAGTGGGATTTCTGGATCATACAGTGTTTGCGTTTTATAAGTTAAGTCAGTAATTTACATGGGCTGATATAAACTTAATAAGCCTGACTAGTTTTCAGAATGTTTGCTATTCCATGTTTAAGGTCAAATTTAGACCACATCTACCACCTTCAATAGATCTAAAATTCCTTTGTGAGCCAACTTCCAAACAATAGCCGAAGCAGCCAATCTCCTCTAGTGTCATAGCCTCTATCTTCTAGAAGTAAATCATAGCATCTCTTACTTGGGTTCCCACCAAAGCTTCATCTCCCCCAGAGAGCTGCTGCTTACCCCCTACAACCACAACCATTCTCTCCAAGTCAGCTGCACGGGCTCCTTCCAGACACTCACCCAATGGTTTGACTCCTCATTGCAATTGACCTTCAGAACACTTAACAGTCTGGCCCATGCTACATCCCCATTTTTCTCACATTTTGCCCATGTCCTTTCTCTTCTGTACATTCTCAAAATGTTTCCAAGGCCCCAATTTGCAGCTATCCAAATTGGTTGTTGCTATAGTCATCTGCCCACTCATTTGTCATTTATCTCTCCACAACTAAAAGAGGAGACCATTTGGAATCGGGGATTCATCTTGCCAACCCCAAGTACCTGAAAGAGAGACCTCAAGCATCAGAGTCTTGATTCTAAAATACTGAGTGGATAAATGGATTGGTACAGAAAGAACTGTTACTACCCATTCAAAGCTAAAGGGAGTTCATGGAAATTCTACTGGGAGAATGACACCTACCTCACAGGTGAAGGTCAAATGAGTTAAGATATGTCAAACACCTATCCCAAGGTCTGGTACCCAGTAATGATATGAGGTGGACTTTAAACACATAATAACATAAGCCAGGCATTATAACTACTCTCTGTGGTCCCATTTATTTGGGAGACTGATGCAGCAGAATCAACTGATCCCATGGTTAAGGAACAAACAAGGAATTAGAGCAAGACCCTATCCTGATGATGATGATGATGATGATGATGATGATGATGATGATGATGGTGGTGGTGGTGGTGGTGGTGGTGGTGGTGCTGCTGCTGCTGCTGCTGCTGCTGCTGCTGCTGCTGCTGCTGCTGCTGCTGCTGCTGCTGCTGGTTGTGGTAATGGTGGTGGTAGTGCTGGTAGTGGTGGTGGTGGTGCTGGTGGTGCTGGTGGTGGTGGTAGTGGTGGTGGTGGGTGGTGGTGCTGGTGGTGGTGGTGGTGGTGGTGGTGGTGGTGGTGGTGGTGGTGGTTGTGGTGTGTTGTGGTTGTGGTGTTTGTTGTTGTGGTGGTGCTGGTGGTGGTTGTGGTGGTGGTGGTGGTGGTGGTGGTGGTTGTGGGTTGTTGTGGTGGTGGTGGTGGTGGTGGTGGTGGTGGTGGTGGTGGTGGTGGTGGTTGTGGTAATGGTGGTGGTGATATTAGACTCATGAGAAAAGAGATTTCAATCTTCTTAGGGAAATGCACCCCCTTTGGTCCTCTAAAAATATTTGCACCTCTGTATGGACTAAGACACCAACCCCAAGCACCACAACCACATTCTCCTGGGGAGAGGCTCTTCACAGTCTTTTCCAGGCTACCAAAGGTGTGCTAGCTCTCACTGCACCAAAGCTTCTCTCTCCTCGGCATCCCTGTAGTTTGCATTCCGCTTTAGAAGGGTACCCCACAGCACAGTGCACTGTAAGCCTGCAAGGAATGCACTGCTTCCAGATCCTTCTAGGCACCAACCATCTCAAGGTAAGGAACATCATTTTATCCTCTCATTCTCCCCAAGCCACATCTCTGTTAGAAGTCAGCCATTTTCTTTCAGTGAGCCTTTACAAGGATTGAGGTTTGACAATGGAGTTGAATACACAGAAAATCCACATTGTCCCAAAGCGACTTCTTGTCACTCATCTCCCTCTAAGTGCCTCTGCCTCTCTTAATCTCTTACTCTTGAAGATGTAAATTGACATGATCAGAAAATCCCTTTGTGAATCAAAACCTACGTTTTTCCTTTTATACATACGTATGAGGGTACCACTGTGCATGAAGCACTTATTAAATGAAAGCATTAAAAAAGTAGCTAAGAGAGACAGAGACAGAAGGGTTCTCAGGAAGGAAGGAAGATGTACCAATAATACTGTAGATCCCCACTATACATTTCTCATTTTTCTTCCCATTGACCAGATCTTAGGCTGACCCAGGTAACTAGATAAGGGGTCCCTTTTTGACCATAGGGCTTCAGCCACCCAAGTCTTCCTAATTCCTCCAAAGGCACCGAATGAGCTCTCAGCTCTGATTTCATGAACAGTCTTCTTCACAGACAGAATCAGTAAGAGCTATGCTTCTGGGCTGCTAAACTGAGCAGAGTTACTGAATTCCAACCAGGATTCTGTCACTGGAATACACAGGCCTTGTCCCTTCTCCAGCTCCGTGCACGCACATCCATAAAACAATGACTTTGGACAGGACAGTTTGTTTTCCTCACATTTTATTTTGTAGTTGTAAGGCCTTGTCCTCAACTGAAACTGTTCTCCGAAGCTAGTGAGTGCAGCAAACGACCTTGGAGCTGTGCTATAAGATGCGGGACTTTGAATGCTCAGCCTTCTCATGTACTTTTGCACACAGTGAGGGGCAGCCAAAGTCCTTGACTGTCCTTAGCCTCCTGTCTAGCACTTTGTACCCATGATTTCATAAGAACTAGCCACACAGGGACATATCCCCTAGAGACTGTAGAGTTGTGCAAAAACACAATTTTAAGACCCTCTGCCCTACTGTGTGCTTGGATGCTTCTCACATTTTTGTAAGGGTGTGGGGGGGGGGCTCTTTGCCTCTGTTGGCTGTCACTCACTCTGTTCCCTTTATCTAAACTCCGAGGTCTCTCCCTCCACCTACAATCCCATCCACATCTCCACAGTGGCATATGTTCCCTTGATACTGGGAGATTCTGAAAAGAAGTCAGACCCTTTTGTCAGTTTCAGCTCTCTCAAAAGCCTATCTGCAAATCTGTGCCTCATTGAATATTCATGTTGACCAGCTGAATATTCATGTTGTCCAAAAAGCTCCATAGGGCCCTGTCTGCTTTCCTCTCTACAGGCAGTCTTTCTAATGCATACAGCCTTTGCTCCCTTGGTAGGGCTGTGGCTCCTGTCCCTGCTCTTGCTACACACCCCGCCCCCATCCTAGTCATTCACTCTCTGCTTTTCACTTTCATTCCTTTCATGTTTCTCCCAGTCTTCCAGTCCTCAGTCCCTCCTGCCTTAGAATTCCACCTATGCTGCTAGCCCCCCATAGACTACAGGCTGCAAGGCAGGTGGAAGTCTTCCTTTCATAATAGAAGTTTCCATGAACTTCCTGAGGTTAGTGTGTACATACGGCAATAGTACTGGACTTCCTGACAGTAGATGAAATAATAACACATGACAAATATAATGTTATTGATGAGTTTTGTACACTGTAAGAATTGTAGTAAATATTATATGTCATGACTTTCTTTTTTCTTTTATGTTTTTCTCCATTAATTTGTTTATTTATTCACTTGACATCTGCATGGAAGTTACTCTCCTCCCAGCTGTGACTCTTATGTCCTCTCCCCTTGCCTCCTCTCTTCTCTGAGAAGGCAGAGACACCCCCACCCTGGTTCCATCCCACTCTAGCACATCAACTCACTGCAAGACTGGGTGATTCCTCTCCCACTGAGGCCAGACACAATCCACAGGCTGGCAAGAGATTCAGGAACAGCTCCCACTCCAGTTGTTGGGGAGACCAAGCTGTACCTCTGCTACATATTTGTGTGGGTGGGTGAGGGGCTAGGTCTAAGTTCTTAGTCATCGGGAAAATGCAAATCAAAATGATAGAGATTCTACCCTACACCCATCAGAATGGCTAAGATAAAAAAAACTCAACCGACAGCACTTACTGGTGAGGATGTAGAGCAAGGGGAACACTCCTCCATTGCTGGTGGGAATGCAAACTGGTACAACCACTCTGGAAATCAATCTGATGGTCTCTCAGAAAATTGGGAATGGTTCCACCTGAATACCCAGCAATACTATTCCTGGGCATATACCTAAAAGATGCTTCACCATACCACAAGGACATGTGCTCCACTATGTTCATAGCAGCATTATTCATAATAGTCAGAAACTAGAAAACAACCCAGATGTCCCCTCAACAGAAGAATGGGCAAAGAAAACATGGTTCATTTACACAATGGAATACTACTCAACTATTAAAGGATATCATGAAATTTGCAGGCAGATGGATGGATCTAGAAAGTATCATCCTGAGTGAGGTAACCCAGACCCAAAAGGACATGCATGGTTGTACTCACTTATAAGTGTGGATTAGACACATAATACAGGATACACACACTACGACCTACAGACTTAAAGAAGCCAAATAATGGGGGTCAAAGCTAAGATGCTTAAAGTTCCCATAAAAGGGGAAATGAAAGTTACCGGAGGTGGGTGGGTGGAGGGAACTGGGGGCCTTATCTTTCTTAAGCTAAGTAAGTCTCTGTCTCCTAAGTCACAGCCGCATTTCCTCTGCCTCTGTTCCCTTATTGCCTGCTCCCTTTAGTCAGTTGTTTTGGTGCATGAATGTAGACATGTTTTTAAAGATAGCAGTGATTCACTTTTGCCTTTGTCCCACTCTCTCATCCTCTGGATTTACAGCCACGGAATGGGAAGTTAAATGTGCCAAGGAGTGAGCACTGATGGAGCCCAAGGTAACCAAAGAACAGTGATTTCTATGGTTACCCCGTGGTGTATACCTGAGCATGTATAGTGTATGATGTACAGTGTATAATGAGGATGGGATGTGTCCCATCAGCAGCGCAGATCACTATGAGGAACAACAAGGCTGGGCAGCAGAAAGAATCAATTCTCTCAGAGGACACAGAGCCCTGCTACAGACAGCCCTGAAGGCCAGGATAAAGGCTTCCCTCAAACTCACAAGTTCAACCACCTAAACCTCACACCTCCCTTTGTAATACACAAAACCACTTGTGTGTCCTGGTCCTCACTCAGAGAACTGGCCAAGGTTACAGTGTCTCCCAGGAACAAAATGGTACCACACTGATAACGGGTGTATGCAGGCTCTATGTGGCTCTGCCACTGACTCTTGTGAGCCTGGTGTCCAAAGAAGCATAACTCTCTTTGTCCCTGTCATTATATAGTTGTGAAAATGATAAGGAATCATTGTTTTTCTAAGTGCTGTGAATACAGATTCATCTCAATTATCTCATTCCTCCATGATGCTTCTCCTCAGTTTCCTACTCGGAATTGATCTTCCATCCTTCCTACCTAGACTGTCTTCTGAGTAATCTCATGTACCCCTGCTAGAGTATTGATGGAAGTCTTCACTGCATAGTAATTAGTTAATCCAAGCATCGTTGCTTACTTGTCTGACTCCATCTCTGGGGCAGGTAGGCACAGTGCTCGGCACCACACAGGTACCACTAAGAGCTTAATAAATGAATCAATCCCTTCTTCTTGCTGTCAAGACTCAGGCTGCAGGCCTATTTTACAAGCTGATCCATATCTACAGATGGACCAGAGATGTTGTTAAGTTCTACACTCCTAGGAGACAGGGCCCAGTTCTGCCGGCTGGTAACATAAGTGGGAAACAAGAAAAATTTTGAGAGTTTGTATGTGAAACAAAACTGAGCTCCTTCCCTCCATCATCTCCAACATGCAGGCGCAAGAGCGTATCCTAACAATGGGATGGAGTCTTGGAAACAATTGCTTCTTGTCTCTGAAATTGCTTCTCTGTCTTCTGGGCAAGCCCCTGAAATGGCTGCAGAGTCCCAGCTGTTTAATAACTTGCCCACTGATAGGAGCGATTGCTCATCAAACTCCAGGACCAGAATGCATTCAAGAGGGACCGTCAACAGCCTCGGCTGCAGAGAGGTCTCAGACAAATGGTTGCCGAGTGGATTGGCCAACGTTAAGCAACAAACATGATTAAAGGCCAGAAAATGGGACCTGTGAGGAAAAGATGAAGCCATCTGTTTGATTTATCGTGGAAGCAAACAAATGGCAGTGTGGAAGGCTGTGGAAATTTCCTACAAGAAAGATAGCAGTGCCGGGCTCAAAGAGCCAGGATGAGAGGGGAAGGGCATGAACTGCCACACCAGGGACCTGGGATAGATGTAGGAAGGAAGAACTTTGCACTGTCTGGCAACAGCTCAGCCAAGCACCAGCTCAGTCTCCCAGAATCAGCTTTGTGAAAATGACAGACTTGAGACTGGAGAAACCCAACAATCTTTGTACCTAGAAGCTGAGAAAGAAGGAAAATCATGAGCTTGTGCACATCTCTGTTCAGACTAGATCCAGAGCTCCCGATAGTGTGCTAGATGGTGGGGAAAGAGGACAGGGCAAAGAGACCCCCAGAGGCTTGGTTTGGCAAAAAACAGTTTTTTTTTCTTTAGCAGAAAACCATAAATAACTAGCTGTAACAATGGTAACAAGTATGCATAGAATATAGTGAGATGTTTTAGGATAGAATTTTATTGTTTAATTTATACATATTACCCAGTAGTCTAAATTATTAGTGGCTGCCTACCAGTTTCTGTTTTCATCCAGTCAACATTATAAGTCTATTCAAAATAACGGACTTTGTTAAAATTTACCCTATTTATAATAAATATAAGTGTCATTCAAATAGCAAACACTTGTTTTTAATGTCCCTTGAGATTTGTTATAATCAGCTATCTTAAGATAGATATATAGACAACTGGGGTGTCTTAGTTAGGGTTTCATTGCTGTAAAGAGACACCATGACCAAGGCCATTCTTATAAAGGAAAACATTTACCTGGGTCTGGCTTACAGTTTGAGAGGTTTAGTCCATTATCATCATGGCAGGAAACAGGGTAGCATACATGCAGACATGGGGCAAGAGGAGCCCATAGTTCTACATTTTGATCTGCAGGCAGCAGGAGACGGTGTGTCACAATGGGCATAGCTTGAGCATAGGAGAACTCAAAACCCATCCACAGTGTCATACTGTCTCCAATAAGACCACATCTACTCCAAGAAAGCCGTGCTTCCTAATAGTGCCACTCCCTATGGGCCAAGAATTAAAACACATGAGTCTATGGGGGCCATGCCTATTTAAACCACCACATGGAGCGAAGAAAGAAGTTTGTGTGCTCCTAAGTTCCTAGAAGGAGGCCACATGCCATACAAGGCCACATTGGAGAAAAACAGGGTCAGGCAAGTAGCAAAAGGAAAAACCCTAGCAAGTAGCACAAGGAGGAACCATGACCAGCTCCTTGTGGTTGTTTCCATGGGAAAGGTAAAGAAAGCACACAAGTTTAGGGTGGGCCAGAACAGATCATTTCAAAGGGGCTCTGGAGCATAGGGGTTTTCTTGAGCATTGTGTACCTGGTCTTGGGGAGATTAAGGCAGAAGAAGTGTGGTCTGAAGTCTTAGAGTCCAATAGAAGAGGAGAGTGGGAAGTGAGAAAATGCAGTGGTGGGTGCTGAATGGTCGATAATTGGCAAATGCATAACCAGACAAAGCCATACAGATGGTCAGTGAAAGAACAGCTGGCCAAGTTGAAAGAAAGCAACTTTAAAAACGGATGGAGTGACAGGAGAGATGGGAGGTCACCCCTGCCTCGCTCCATTTTATCTTTTTTGCCCTCTGGGGCTAAGGAGGAGTCTAAGTCTGCATCCATGGAATATGCAGTAAGCTGTATGTATGTGACTATTTTGTGTGTACCAAAGTAACCACTTCTCCCAAGGATGGTCAGGAAGCGTCAGTGTGTCCTAAGACCACAGATTCTAATCTCTACCTTACTGTTTTCCAAGTATGTGGTCACTGGGAATAGGACAGAGCACTCTCCACTGACTCCAGGATATAGTTTTATGTGGCTTGCCTGTGGTGATGCCACCAGCCAATTCTACTTCATGCCCATTGCTCACATAAGGCCGTCCTAAATGATAAGTTTGCTTCTCTGGCTGACAGTGTCTGTCAACTACAACACCGTGTATAATTTTAAGAGGCAGCTCATTCAGGTTTGTGGAACACCTGCGAGGCATGGTGCTAAATGCTACGGATATAACAAAGAGCATGAGAAAGATGGGTCGTGCCCTTGTTTAGTAATGGGAGATGGGAAGTGCGTAAATAAAATAATGAGATTAGTTGATTACACATTGTGCTAAGTGCAGTGATAGCAATAAACAAGGATGTGTGGAGGAGAATAATAAGGGGCATTATTGAGAACGATCAAGTCTAGCTTCTCTAAAGAGAAGAAAACAGAGATCCAGAAGCCGAGAGGAAGCCAGCCTGTGACAAGGCACATACAGAAGAAGAACGAAGGCTCCAAGGAGAGAAGAGCATGGCTCCTTCTAGGAACTGAACTCCGAGAAATGTCAAGGAATTTGGATCTACTCCAGGGGTAGTGGGAGGCTTTAATACAGGGGCATGACCTGATTCACTTAAGGGTTTTAAGAGATCATTTTGGCAGCTCTACGGAGATGGAGGCAAGAAGAGAGGAGTTGCCTAGGATGCTGCTGCAATGGAATAATCCGGAGAAACTGTGTGAGTCTTGTGCAGCACATCCATTCAAGGTGTACTTTGGGACTGATGAAGCTGTGGCTTGAGAGAGATCATGAAGGAAGAGGAGGGTGGGGAGTGGGGGAAGGGCAAAGCTAACCTCTAGGCTTCTGGCTTTGGATAGTGGTCAGTTGGTGCCATTTTTGAAATGAAGAATAGGCATGTGTGAGAGTAAATTAATATTTTGCTATTGTTAGTATAATCACCATAATTATTATTGTATTAGTTGTTCTTCTTGATGAAACAGCTGACAGACAGAAGGGAGGAAATATTTGGCCGATGGTTTGAGGCGCAGCCATCGAAGCAGGGAAGGCAGGGCTGAGCAACTTCCTGGTGGTGGGAGGCCATGGTGGAATATGTCACACATCAGTCAGACCAGGAAGAAGGGAGCGATAGACACAAAGCAGAAGGCGATATAATCTTCAAGACTAATGGTAGTGACAGACTTCCTACAATTATGTACCATGTTCTACAGGTTCCGTGGCATCCCCAAATAGTACCACCAGGGCTTTAAATATGGGCCTGTGGGAGACATTTCATATAAACCATAAGACTGCCACACATGGGAATCCATCCCACATGCAGTCACCAAACCCGGTCACTGTTGGGGATGCCAAGAGGTGCATGCTGACAGAAGCCTGTCTCCTGAGAGGCTCTGCCAGAGTCTGACAAATACAGAGGTGAATGCTCCCAGCTGACCATTGGACTGAGAACTGGGTCCCCAATGGAGGAGGTAGAGAAAGGACTGAGGTAGCTGAGGGGGTTTGCAACCCCATAGGAAGAACAACAATATCAACCAATTAGACATCCCAGAGCTCCCAGGGACTAAACCACCAACCAAAGAATATAAATAGAGTGACCCATGACTGCAGCTGCATATGTAGCAGAGGATGGGCCTTGTCAGGCATCAGTGGGAGGAAAGGCCCTTGGTCCTGTGAAGGCTTGATGCTTCAGTGTAGGGGAATGCCAGGGCAGGGAGGCAGGATGGAGTGGTCGGGTGGGTAGGGGAGCACCCTCATGGAGGCAGAGGGTAGGGGGATTGGATGGGGGAGTTCGGGAGGGAAAAATGGAAAAAGGGATAACATTTGAAATGTAAGTCAAGAAAATATTCAATAAAAGAGAAGAAAAAAGAAAACAAGTAAACAATAAGACTAAATATCATTTTAATTTTACTTGCATTTCTCTGACGGCTCATGAGGGTCAGCATTTCTTTCATGTTTATTGAACTTTTTATTTCACCTTTTGAGAACTATCTGTTCATTTCATTGACCCATTTACTTATTGGATTGTTTGATTTCTTGTTATTTCCTTACATAAATAACATTTTTTTAGTTATCTGTATATTCTGTCTGTCTGTCTACACACACACATACACACAAACACACTCCCTCCATTGAATGTATAATTAGTAATGATTTTCTTCTCTTCTGTAGACTAACTTTTTTGCCATTTTTATTGGATACTTTTTATTTACATTTCAAATGTTATCCCCTTTCTCCAATCCAACCACCCACTGCCTCCTTCCTCCCCACTCTGACATTCCCCTACACTGGAGGTCCAGGCTTGACAGGACCAAGGGTTTCTACTCCCTGCTCCCATTGGTGCCCACCAAGGCCATCCTCTGCTGCATGTGCAGCTGGAGCCATGGGTCTGTCCATGTGTACTCTTTGGATGGTTGTTTAGTCCCTGGGAGCTCTGGTTGGTTGGTATTGTTGTTCGTATGGGGTTGCAAACCCCTTCAGCTCCTTCAATCCTTTCTCGAACTCCTCCAATGGGGACCCTGTTCTCAATTCAATGATTGGCTGCTAGCATTCACCTCTGTATTTGTCATGCTCTGGCAGAGCCTCTCAGGAGACAGCTAATTTTACTCAGTAAACTTTTTGAACTCACTGTAATTGTGAATACTATAAAATTTACTGTATGTCTACTCCTCACCCAAAGAGTAACATACTTCACGAGTTCTGGATGCTGAAAGAAGAATCCATTTTTTCATCTTCCTGGCGATTCTAGAGTCTGGTCACCATAGAAAGGTAAAGGTGGTGGGTGACCTGCACCTCCATCTGCTGCTAGATTTCCTTTCCCTGCAGGCACTCCTTGCTAACTTCTGTGCTCTGCTTTTTGAAGAAAGGGGACAGGAAGAAGGCTCAGAGTCCACAGTGGAGATAGAACCTACTACACCAAGCAAATACAAAAAAATTAAAAAAAAAATAAAATGCCCAGAGAGTCATTTACAAAGGGAACCCCCTCCCTAAACCCAGATCCATGCTATTGATTGAAATAATTGAAAATAATTAAAAATAACTACGATATTTTATCTTTGGAATTTCCTCTTATATTTTTAGTTGCTCTATATTACCCACCAAAAAATTAAACCAACACCTTAACATCTGATTATCTGAGCCTCATGTGTCCCCGATTCTGCTCCGGCATCCTGTTCCTCTTGTCCTCAACATGTCACATTCCTTCTGGCTTCCCAGTTTGCTCTGTCTTCTCTGCCTTCATGTCCCCAGTCATACAATGCATTCAGAGCTTAGCATTAAAGCCACCACTCCAGGAAGCTATAACAATAGTGCCTCTCTCTTAAATTCTTTCAGCATTCATTACGCATCTCATATTCAGCGTACATTGTTACTGTTCTAATATAGATGGCTTCTGCCCTTCATTAGATTATCAAGTCCTAGAGGACAAGGGCCAGACCACATAAGGCATTTTTAACAATCCAGTGTACTCTGCACATAATAAGCACTTAATTAATGAATGTTTTATAAAACCACTGCACTAACTTCGGAACATGACTTGTAGCTCCACAGTTCACCTAGAGTTTATTCCATAAGCATCTGGTTGTTGGGTTGTCTTCACTGAGTAGTAGAGCAGTGAGGAGGTGAGCCTCATGAAATGCATCGCTCAGTCCGTAGAGCCTCCAGTAAGGCTGACACAGCCCAAATTAAGGGAAGTAATAACTATGGTCCTCCGTTAAAGGGACAGATGCAGCCTCTGGGGGGGGGCAGGAAGTTGGTATGTTAGAGGAAATTATGTATATTAGCTCTGGAAGGAGAAGGCAGGAGATGAGGTCCTTCTTCTTGAAGCTGGAGTCATGCTTTGCTCTCATCCTTCTACCTGATTTCTCTTTTCCTATCCTCTTTCACTGACTGCTCCTGCTTCAGTTTTCACTGTCTGGTCACTGCAGAGCCTTCCCTGCAGAGATTTTGTGCTAGGTGACCGATAAAGGCCCTCTCTCAAGCGTATTTCACACTGGACCTCATGGTAAGTCAGTCCGACGAGCACAATACTCTGTCAGTTGAATCTGTCTCCAGATCTGTTACCAGTGTGGTTGCCTGGGCTATCTGACAAGTTCTAGAAGAGCTCTGCTAGAATAGTGTTTGTGAATGGCCGCGCTCATTTCGTTGCTCTAAATACAACTCTGTTGATGGCAGAAACGTTCCTGCCACCTCCATTCTGAAGCCAGTCCTTAAGAATTCAAGATGGCTGAGCAGAGCCTCCTACAGTGTAGTTGTAGGCAGGGGACCATAGGGAAATGTGTGCAGTAATATCCTATTCTGCTTTTGCAAAGCCTTTGTTTACAAGGTTTTTAGGGGGCATCTAGTTGTCAACACATAAAGCTCCTGGTAGTGTTTTCACAATAGTGTTGTCATGTGTGCGCACGCACGCGCGCACACACACACACACACACACACACACACACACACACAAATAATGAATACAAGCACCATGAAGACACAATAGGGCATTGGGAGGTAAAATTGAGCATTGTGATGACATAGTGGAGCATTGTGATGTTGCAGTACAATGTGAGGTCATGAGAGAACACTTTGATGTCATGGTGAAATTGTAATACCACAATGCAGAACTGTGAAGGTAAAATTGGGCATTCTGATGTCACAGCAGAGGAGAATGGTACTCAGCATTTTGATGTCACAATGTAGCTGTGATGGCACATTATAATAGCACTATTTGATACTGTTGCATAAAATGTGATGATGCAATGAAGCATTGTGGTAGCAAAATTGAGCATTGCGGTGTCACAATAGAGTTATGATGTCACAACCAGGGTGTGTTGGCAGATTGAAGATTATTATGCAAAATGGAGCTGTGTGCTTGTACTTTGGAGCACTGTGATGAGACCACAATGCTCTACTATGACATCACAATGCCTCAGTCCTTTTAATGGGTCTCCATTATGTAGACTAAGGTAAAGGAAAAGAAGTCACATTGAACTACCAATTTTCATAAGTCAAGTGTCTGTATCTACAACAAAACACCCAAGGGAAACAATCTGACAGGAAGGGAGGTTTATTTTGGGCATGACTGAGAGTTTTCAGTCCACAGTTGGCTGGCTCTAGTGTAAGGTGCGGGGACAGCACTGTAGCTAACAATGGAGAATGTGCAGTAGAACATGCTGCTTATATGACTACTGAAAAGACAGAGAGAAAAAGGGAGGAGTAAAGGGAGCAGGAGTGGAGAGACGGAGACAGGAAGGCAGACATAGACAGACAGAGGCAGAGGGTGCCCACTTTTGTAATTAAGCCCCTCCTCCAAAGCCACTATGTATTCAGTCCATTCCTTGATAAGGTAAGATCCAGCAGTCAGCTCCTGACAACATGCACAGGGGCAGCTGGTGAGAGCTGAGCATCCTAGAAGGTTTTAGATCTAAATGATAACTATTGCTAGTCATTCCTGAACCCAGGTATGGTGGTAGTGAGAACCACCACATACCTCTACTGACAAACCTATAATCTTTGCCATTGCCCTTCCTTTTCTAACCACCTGAGGCTCGCAAGGTTCTCTGTAAAAGATGTATCAATTTCCTAGTGAGACACTAACAAAAAGTGTACACTCAGAAGTGTAGATCATAAATTAGCTATGCCATAGCACTAGAGTCAGAAGACTCTCAAGACATGTCTCATGGGTCTCTAAGGGCGGCAGAAAGGCTATGTGCTCCTTGAACAAACTTGTGCCCTATTTTCTGGAGGGAGGTTTATTGCACTGTTTGACTTATGACCACATCACTCTACTGTCTGCTTCTGTCTGTCTCATAAAGACCTAATGTTTATGTCAGCCCACCCAGATGGCCCAGGGTGATTTTTCCTGTCTGACGATTCTTAACCACAACCTCACAGCCCCATTGCCTAAGCTGGCAAATGAACGCACTTCAAAGGCATCCTTAGGGGGAGAGGTATCATCAGTCTTCTGCCCTCTTGACCCATTCCCAGGTCACAGCAAAGCTAGCTGCTCCGTGTGACTTCCTGTCACTGATTTTTGTACTTTGGTCAGGTGATCTCTCTCTCTCTCTCTCTCTCTCTCTCTCTCTCTCTCTCTCTCTCTCTCTCTCTCTCTCTCTCTCTCTTCCAGCCCAGATGCCATCTACCCTTCTTCCTGCCTAACCTCCAAAGATATACTTACATATGATGTCATAAGCATTTACTCTGAAATATTGGGATTAAAAGACTAGAATGAAAGCAGATAGAAAACGTTTCAAAAATTCTTTCAGCCACTGTGTGCTCTAGAAGTGAATTGGCCATTGCCTCTGTAAAGGCTGTTTCTCTCTGTGCCCCCGGCAGGGGCTGGCACTTCCTTCTTTCTGCTTACTGTGACCTTTCATGCAGATTAGATTGTATATCCACTACCACCTCTCCATCTAGGAAAGAGTAATTTCCATGTCCTGAATGTCATTTAGTAATGTCATCTCTCTGGGGCTCCATCTCAGATTCCATAAAGGAATATAAGAAGCCATGAAAATGGAACTGTGCACTCACTGTTTATAGCCAATGGTTTAGGGGAATGCTAGAAACATTTATTTATTCATAATCTGTACAGAATTGGCTCATATGAGTTTGAGGATTTATTTTTATCCTGAATATTCATTAATTCAATTAATATATAATTAGCATCTATTATGTCCGTGTACTGCCCTTAGCCTCAGGGTTTTATAATGTCTATTATTTGGTTTTCAATTACCACAACAAACACATCATATAGTCAACATACAGGGAGAAAGGTTCGCTTGGGTCCACAGAGGTTTGAGTTCATGGTTGGTGGTTCCCATTGCTTTGGGCCTGTAGTGGAGGATCTTGGCAGGAGTTTGTACAGAACACAGCTACTTCCTTCATGACTAGGAAGCAGATGACAAGAAGAAGAGAGCAGCACCCTCACACTCTCTCGCCTCCAAAGGCACATCTCAAGTGATAAATACCTCCCACCAAGACAGACCTCGTAAAGATTCTGCCTTCTTCCCATGACACCAAGTCGGACTCAGCCTTATCTAACACATGAGCCTTTGGGAGAATTTCATATTTAAACTATAATAAAGGCTGAACACACTCACATGGGTTCTCACATGTTTAGAATGTTCATGTTTAATATTAAGGATAAATCACCTTCATTTTATACATTCTAAGACCACCTGTAATTTGTTATCTTGTCTATGGGAAGGCAACGTATGTGGACACATCAGTATGAGATATTAGAACTTGCAGACTTACCATTTCCTTCAGTTATTCCTTACAAGGAAAAGAAGCCATATAGGGTAAGTTAGCACCTGCATAGAAGAAGGATGGCTAGAAGATGGTGAGACAAATGATCCCCCTACTCCCACCCACTGTGATATCCAAATAAGATGCATTTCTGCACCTCTGAGCTTCCTGACCTGATCTCTTCAAGAGTTCAAAGGGAGGCCTCCCAGTCCCTCAGAACTGCTTTGCCCCTCCCCAAGTGACGACATGCGGTGGATTAAGGACTCTCTTCATGTGATATAAGGGGAAAGCCATCTTCCTGCTGCTGGGCTTAGTGCTGTCGAGCGGATCTAACATAAGTGTCTGGACGCAGGTTTGCTCAGGCTAAGCCTCCACTCAGACTGCGGAGAATCAAGTGTTCGCTTTTCCCTGTGGGCCTTCAGGGATATGCAGCAAACATCCTTGTTCCTGTTAGATACAGCTCCTAAAACCTTTTAAAGCCGTCAAAATCTCCTTGATATTAGTGGTTGGTTTATTCTTTTCCCCTGGAAGCTTATAAAAGCATAAAAATGTTAATGCTAGAAGGGACCTCCGAGAACAGATGCAGTATTTAATTTATATTCTTAATTTTCCTAATTCAACAACTTCAGGGAGATGAGTTTATTCGCTCTGCTTCCCTCTGCTCCTTGGTTGGTTCTATCCATTGCCCCTTTGCCTTGCCTTCTTCCGGTCCCCTCTTCCTGCCATCTTACTCCCCGGGCTAGCTTCCCACTGGATTTCACTATGTATCCTGTAGCCTTTGCGCCAGTAGATTCACTGACCTGACCTTAAGCTAGGGTACAGTCAGAGCTTCTGCCTGCTTGAGGTTTCTTAGCTGGGTCACAGGAGACAGGCTGTGCATGACAAGGCCCAGATTTTTAAGTTAGGACAGAATCTGCTGAGGGCAACCTCCAAGCACAGCCCACATGCTAGGGCTTGTGTAAAAGTGGGTTACTGTGCCTGATCTTATTGGACAGAGAGAATGGAGGAAGCCTAGAGGCTGCTTTCTATCTCGATATTGATCTTAGGAGAAAGGGGGCCTTGCTTCTTTGGGGTTATTTCTGGGTTTTCACAGGACAGGGCCTGGATCAAGCAGGCTGTACTAAGCCTGATGCTCATGAGAGAGAAGCCAGAAGTGCATTGTTATTTTGAAGAAAGGATAATGTTATTTTACCAGCTAATCGCCGATTCTCACCATGAAACTGCTATCCAGACACATGCCAAAGATTGGATGTGGCATACCTGGTGCCAACCATGAAAGACCTAACTTTCCTAATCTTCCTGAAGTCAGAACCCATGTGATTAGGCAGCCATGCTACCTAGCACTGAGCCATTTTGGATTTTCAAACACAGAGTGCATTTGATATGGGGAGTCAAACATTCTCCCAATCAGGTGCTGAGGCTGGAACTGCTCATCTACCCCAACTTGTTTCTGTCTGCCTAGCTTTTCAGTCATATTTGAGCAGGGGAGACTTATGAAAGAATCCTCACTAACTACTTCACCCTGATCTGGGAGCTACAGTTTCTACCATTTCTTTGGGACCCAATACCTTTCTAAGTAGGGGAGGTAGCCTATGGAATAAGCAGAATTAGCTCATGGTAATAGCAAAAGAACGGCATCAGAAGTTGCCCACATCCTATTTCCCAAACTTACTAACATGGTCCTTCACATGCCAAAGGAAACATAATACTGGAAGATGATCATGGATCACTTGTCCAAATTTATATCCATTGGGAAGTGAGCATGAGTTAGGGAGAGGAGATGGGAATGCTGCACTGTGGTAAACAAGGAAGAGGTCAAGAGCCAAGAATGCAGAAAGGCTCTAGGTAAGGGGGGATTGCCCCTGGAGCTTCCATGGAGAACCCAACCTGTGATACCTTGATTTCTCCTATGGGCTTCTGCTTTCCCGTATTGCCGGGTAAAAGCTTATGGTGTATTAAGACATTGTATTTATGCTAATTTGCCATAGCAGCAGCAGCAGCAGCAGCAGCAGCAGCAGAAAACAGGTTTCTGCACCCTTCACCAAACGGATGAAGGCAGATAAAGAGCTGAGATCCCTGTCATTACCTGGCTTATGTGGACGGTACAGAGGGCAACTTCACAGTTTCCTTTGTGGCCCCATCTTCTAAGCACAGATCTCTTGCTTCTTCCTTCTCTCCTTCTCCAACATGCTTCGATCTTAGACTATAGTGATAGGAGGCAGCAAAATTCTCTATTCTGTCTCTTACTTGGCCTCAGCCACCGCCTTTCAACTCTACATTTCTTCATCATTAGGCATGGAATTTGTCATCTCCCAGCAAACTTTGTGCGCTGAACCATTTCCCTTCCTCATGTCAAATTCAAAAACAAAGCTGCTAAGAAGGTAACTGGGGTTAAATAAGGCCATTGTGATGGGGGTCCTCAGCCTGGAGCGCTAGGGAACTTATAAGGACCGAAGGAACCACAGGGGTCTATATGAGCACAGAGTCCATCACGACAGAACAGGTACTGCCTGCAAGCCACAGAGGAAGATCTCTGAGAAACCAAGCCTAATGGCGCCTGGATCCTGGACCTCAAGCATGTAGAATGGGAAGATATGTATTCCTCGCCATTGTTTAGGACACCCTGTCTGTGATAGTCTGTCTGTTCAGACAGTGAGGCTGGGCAAGCTAACGCACTCATCCTGGTTCTGACTCAGAGTGAAACCTCCACTGCCCTTGGCTCTGGTCACACAGTTGGGCCAATTTGGAGCACTGCTACCATTTTCCACTCTGAGCCTCCCTATTTCAAATGACCGATTATGCACTCACAGTGAGAAGGAGGTCAGGAGCTTCTCCAGGGAACGTTCCTTATAGTACCAGTCCCCGGAGACACATTTGCAAGACTGCTGATGCTCTTCAGCTTGTTCTGGCTGGGGATGAGCATCCCTCTGAAGGGGACGCCAAGGTCATGCAGGGCCTATCAGTCTTAATTCTCTCCCCTATAAGGATGGTGACACACTCCTGAGAAGCAGCCAGGAGCCAGGCTTCCAGACAGTGGGCATCACATCCCCAAGTTCCTCCAGCAGCAGGAATAAAAGGAAAGGACAGGAAGATGTACAGGAGACAGTAATTTAGTGCACGAAGCACTGGGGTCATCGTAACTCAGGGCAGAGAGAGCATCCCACTTCTAAACAAGTGCGTGAGGTCCTATCTCATTACTCCCTTGTGGCAGGAAGCAGTGGCGTTTGAGAAAAGAGTGAGACTCATTTCAGGGACTTTACAAAGGATGTGCAATTCCTAAGAGCCAACGGTGGTGTTGAGTTGTTGTAGGCACTGTGAGAGGTAAAGGGCAGGCAGTACTGGAACCCAGGCAAAGTGAAAAGGGACCATACAAGAGTGACTGTGCCTATGGATATCGGCTGGAGGTACATAGCCCAGTCGACTTCTATCTACCCTTCAGACTCCTACTGGTTGTCTCCAGTGAGCCAGCTCACTTGCTGGTGAAATGTCAAGGAGCTTGGTAGAGTGGAGATGGTGGGTACCAGTCTGGAGAGCTGGTGGAAGGTAAACACACTGGCCTCCCTTTGCATTTTCTGATGCCCCAGGCTCCTTCCTGTCCATCACCCGCTGAGAGGAAATCAAATGCCACCCGCTGAGAGGAAGCCTTTTCTGTACTCTCCAAAGTAATGGTACTTGCCCTTTCGGGTGTCTTTTGAAGGATACAGAAGAGTCTGTAATCTATAACGCAAAGATGGTCCTTCAGAGCTACTGGAGGGGAAGGCAGAATAGAGATGTGGTGTAACTGGCACTGTGCCTGACCCACAGTCTGTCTGTACAATAGGAATGTAGAGAGATTGCCCATTAACTTCTCCAGCCTCACACACTCCCTCTATCAGCATCTCCCTACATTTATTACAGATGCTACAATGCCATTGATAGGCCATTACCATTGACTATGCAGTTTGCATTAGGGTTCAGTCTTGACAATCTACATTCACTCTGTGATTTTGACATAGTCTAAAAACAGAATATTTTCATTGCGCTAAAACCCGTATTTCTCCCGTTCATCTGTCTACCTCAAGCCTTCAGTGATCACTGGTGTTTTCTACTGACCCCATGATCTTATAACTTCTGGAGAGCTGAACTGGAAATTGTGTATCACCAGCCTCTTCAGAGGTTACTTCACTTAGCACTATATATTTATGTTCCCATGCATCTTTTCCTGGTTAACAGTTCACCTCTTTTTATTCCTGGGTATTGTTTTACTGTCTGGATGATCTTAGTTCATGTAAACATTCACCAAATGAAGCGCTTCAAACTTTGGATAATTATGAGTATTTGTCAGATTGAGTTTTTAGCCTCTTTGAGAAATATGAGAATTTGTAATTGTGGGATCATATAGTAAGTGTGTCTTCGGTTTGGAAAGAAGTCACCAGTCAAAGTGAGTGTACCGTGTTATGTGCACACCAGTGATGTGAAAGGTCCTTTGTTTCATGTTTTCCTCAGTATCCAAGCTGTCAGTGCTTTAGATTGTGACCATTCTACAACCTGTATCATGGCATCTCATGGTTTGAGTTTGCATTTCCCTGAGTATATCTGTCTGTGAGCTAATTTCCAACTGCATCTCTGTGATGAAGTGTTAATATCTTTTTCCCATTTAAAATATTTAATTTTTAATCTTTTAATTTTATTTATTTTCTATGAATAGAATGTGTGCTTGCTCCATGTGTGTGTGTGGGGGGGGTCAGTGTGTGTGTACTGTATGTTTGGTGTCCAGAGAGCCATAAGTTGTCAGAATCCATTGGAACTGGAGTTCAGAAAGAGTGTAAGCCACCATGTAAGTTTTGAGAATGGAACCCAGTTCCTCTGTCAGAGCAGCCATCATCTTAGCATCTCCTGGACTCCTTGCTCATTTTCACAATCAGTTCCTTTGTGCAGGTTTGAGTTTTTTTATTTTTGTGTTTTTGTTTGTTTGTTTGTTTTTTTCTTAAGTGTTGAGTGTTAAGACCTCTGTGTATATTCTGACTAACAGTCTCTCATACAATGCTTTCTGAGTACATGCTCCTACATCTATATCTTATCATTATGGATATATGAAAATATCTTTTGCACAGAATTTTTGATACTAATGAGGGCTATCCTACCAATTTGTTTTGTTTTGTTTTGTTTTGATTGATCACACCTAAAGTGTCTTTGTCATCCATGGTCATCTAGATTTTCTTCTATTTTATCCAGTAAAAGTTGGATAGTTGTGAGTTTTTTCAGTTAGATCCATTAATTTATTCTGAGTTAAGTTTGTGAAGAGTGAAAGTCTATCTAGACTCATGTGGTAATCCGTGTGGATGTTTATAGTGGGACTTTCTGTGGACTTGTTAGCATTGTAGTGATGCAGAGGCTTCTAGTATAGTTTAAAGTTTAGGCCTTTTGGTGAGACAGCCTTCTGCTACCTTATCTAACTTAGTCTGACCATCTTGCCTACAACTCACCACATGGCTAGCTCCATACCTTTCCCTGCTCTGCTGTTCAATCCGTATCTCTTCCCCTCCACTCCAGAACGCTCTCTGAATCCCTCCTGCTTTCCTCCCCTGTATCATTCTCTCTGCTAAGTCCAGCCCCCTCCTTCCTGGCCCAGATATCAGCCGTCAACTCTTTGGTACAACCAGTCAGTAGAGAGACAATCTCTGATACAATTCGAGATTGCCTTAGGCGGGTGAAGAAGGATGAATATTTACAAAATAGAAAACCAGGTAAAGGGCCATAAAAGTGACAACAGCAAAATCCCGATAGCATTTAACTCTCTGCAGGTACAGAATTAACAATTGAAAATACAGAGACACGCCTTCACAGAGTGTGAAAAAGTAACCTAAGAGATGTTAAGAGATCCTAAGAGATGTTCAGATGTTCCAGCTGCACCGGCTAAAGTCTGCCAGGACTCCTTTGTGCTGCTCAGCTACTCTGTCAAAGTTCAGTTAACTCTGTCTGTGTAGACCGCCTTCCATGATCCCTGTTTTCTCCCACGGGACTGCTAATCTGTTCTTTCACCAAGGCTGCAGTGCCTTGACTGCTGCAGCTTCATGTTTAGTCTGGAAGTGGGGGCAGTATCAGCTCTATCTTTTATCTTCTGCAGTAATGTGTTCACTCTTCTGGGTTTTCGGCTTCTCAATAAACTTCGTAATAAACTCAAGAAACTTATAAACTTCAGAGTCAGTTGATCAATTTCTGTAGTATAATGTGATGTGAGGTTGGATTGCACTTGTAGATCAAGTTGGTAAAAAGCTAACATTGTTCACAATATTGAATCTTTCTGCCAATGAAATCAGAATATTCTTACACTTGGTTCTTTTTACTTCTTTCATAAGATTGACAGATTTTCTCATATAAATGTTGTTTGAATTATTCTATTTAAAATTTGGAGTCCTGATTCAAGTTATCTCATACTTTTATTTATTTATTTTTTAGTTTGAACTTTGTGTGTTTATTGCCATTGAATGGAAAAAGTCATTATCATTTTATGCATGTGCATAAATATATGTGCATGTGGAGGACTGCATGTGTGTGCAGGTATGTTGTCCAAACATTACATTGTGTATTCCATGTATTTCTGTTTTTTTTTTCTAAATTATTTATTGAGGCAGAACCCAGAGCTCACCAATTCTGTCCAGCGTAGTGAGCCAGCTTACCCTCAAATTCTCCATCTCTTGCTCCCAAAGTTTGGAGTTACGAGCAAGCTATCATTTCAATCCTGCATTTACGTGGATGCTGGAGCTCTAAACCCTGGTCCTCATGCCTGCATGGCTCACATCCACTAGGCCATCTCCCCAGATCATGATAGCCTTACATATATCAATCCTGCATCTTATGACCTTGTTTTAACCACTTAGTACTTCCAAGAGTATTTTTGATGATTATTGCTGATTCTGTATAAAAATAATCATGCCATTTGCAGACAACGCAATTTTTATTTCTTCCTTCACAAGCAATATGCTCTCTGCCTCTTTTCTTTGTCTTATTGTATCAGTTGATCCTTTCAATGTTGAAAGGCAGCAATGAGTGAGGATACGTTTGTCTTGATCCTGACCTTAGTGGGAAAGCTTCAAGCTTCAGTTATTAATAATTTTTAAGGTGTAGGGGTTTTATGTAAATATTGTTTATTGAGTCAAAGAAGTTCTCATTTGGTTTGCTGAGAGGATACTTTAAAATCATGAATCCTGGGGGTTTAATTTTTCTCAAATACTTTTTCTGCATCTATTGTTTTAGTCCTCTGACTTTTTTTGGTCCCCCAATGAAACGATGGCTACTTGAATGGATTCTTGAATGCTGAAAAGTCCTGAATACCTAGAACAAACCCCACCTGGTCATAGAATATAATAAGGTCTTGTGTGTTACTGGATTTGATTCAATATTTTGAGGAGTTTTGTGTATAAATAATGTTAAGCAAGATATTTGTAGATTTCTTTTCCTTAAAACTGTTTTTTATCAGCACACAAAAAGATTAGGCTCTATAATGACATTTCAAGCAGAATTTGCTTTGTTGTTTCTTCTTCCCAGGGCTTCTCTCCAAAGCCCTTCAGCCATGGGTCCTCCCATCCATGAAGCTTCCTGCCTGCTTTCACATTACACATGCCATTGTATTATAGGTGCAGATCTGAGTTTAGACGCACTCACTACAATTAACAGGTTCTTATGTTTCCAAACAATAAATTGTACACAGACCCATGGACAGCTGCATAAAGGGAAGAGTGCCTTAAGAAAGAAAGACAAGTGTAGGAGTGGACCAGTGAGTTGGAAGAGGCACCCATCCTAAAGTGCTGGACCACAAGTCCTTATAGGTCATGTACACAGCACCTTCCTTCTCAATACAGCACCTGCCTTCTCACCTGCTTGCATGTTGAGGTTTTTCTCACATATACTGCGTTACATACAAGTAAACCAGGTGGTAAAGGTTTTCTAATCAATCATGTGGGCTTCTTTCATATGTTAATCTTGATACTGGTCTCTCTGTAACCCTACTCTCTTGCTACACTTTCACCCACCCACCCATTTCCCAGCACCTCTTTTTTTTTCTTTTATTGGATATTTTCTTTATTTACATTTCAAATGTTATCTCCTTTCCTGGTTTTCCCTCCAGCAACCCCCTATCCTCCCCCCCCCCCACCCCGAGCTTCTATGAGGATGCCCCCCACCCACTCACCCACTTACTTCCTCCTCCCCGCCCTGACATTCCCCTACACTGGAGCATCCATCCAGCCTTCACAAGACCAAGGGCCTCTTCTCCCATCGATGCCTTCCTGTCACCTCTTATTCCCTCTCATAATCTTGTACCTACTTTCAAAGCTCCTGCCCACTCTCTCGCCTCTTAGTTTGCATATGTGCAAACATTAAAAGACAGAATCCACACACAAGAGAAAACATGGAATGGTTGTATTTCATTTTCCTGTAAATTTCATATGATACAGCTGAGTAAAATTTCATTGTATATTTATGCCACGTTTTCATTATCCATTCGTCTGTTGATGGACAGCTAGGCTAGTTCCATTTCCTGGCTATTGCGAGTAGAGTGGCAGTAAACATGAGTGTGCATATGTCTCTGTGGTAGGAAAGAGTCTTTTGGACATGTGTCCAGGAGTTACCACTCCTTGGATCATTGGGTCATTTGATAATTCTATTTTAAGTATCTGAAGAATTTCCATATTAATTTCTGTAATGACTGGACCAATTTACATTCCTACCAGCAGCAAAGGAAATAAATTCTTCATACACAGATTGAACATCATTTGCTGTCCTATCTGACTGTTTATTTTCCTTCATCATAGCTTTTCTGGCTAAAGTGATAAAGAATCACAAAGTAAGTTTAATTTGCATTTTCCTGATTGCTAAAAATCATGAACATTAAGATATATTATTGGCCTTTTGTGTTTCTCTTTAAATTTGTGTGTGTGTGTGTGTGTGTGTGTGTGTGTGTGTTTAATCTTAGCAGTTCTTTACCTTTTATACATAGTAATCCCCTGTAGGCTGGCTGCTCATTCTTCTGATAATTTCCCTTGATGTACAGAAGTTATTTTATTTCACGTAGTTCTATTTATTGATTCTTGGGTTGATGTCCTGTGCTACTGGGAGATATTGGTAGTTTTCTTACAATATTTTCTTCTGGATTTAAAGTATTTGTTTAACATTGAGCTAGGAAATCTTCCTTCTGCTTCTACCCTCTGAAAGAAAATTGAGAGAATTGTTACCATTTTTTCCATAAATGCTGGCTATAATTCACCCAGAGATCCATCTGGGCCTGGTGGTCTGTTTTGGAATTGTATTCACTATTTTTTTTAATTGATTGAAAATTTCACACATGTGTATAATGTGTTTGGATCACATCCATGCACCCATTCTTTCAATTTCTCTCCTGCCTTTGCTACCACTAGTCCCTCCCTCCTAATTTTATATTTTCTCTCTCCTTCTCTCCTTTGCTCCCTCCCTCTCCCTCTCCTTCCCCATCCCTTCCCTCCCCTCCACCTCCTTCTCTGTCCCTCTCCTAATAGATTTTATTACTGCTAGTAGTATGTCCATGGGTATAGGGTCATCTGTTGGAGCATAGGTGCCCCCTCAGTACTGCATTCCAGAAAAAAAAAAAAAACTACAAGGAGAGGATCCCAACAGCTATCAAGTTCGAATAGCACTGAAGCTAGGGGTGAGATTGTCCAACCATTTCCTCTCTATGCTGGGATTTTACCCAGCTTAATCTTGTGCAGGTCTTGTGTATGCTGTCACAACCACCGTAAGTTCATGTGTATAACTGCTCAGTTGTGTCTAGACACATGGTTTCTCTGTATCCATCCACTCTCCCTGTCCTTCAGCCCTTTCTGCAGTGATCTCTGAACCTTAAGAAGAGTGAGTGTGATAGAGATGGCGTCGTTAGGGATGAGCACTCCTGAGTCTCTGCACACTGACCACTTGTGTGTGTCTTTGTTACTCACCATCTACTGCAAAGGGAGCGTCTGTGATGAGGGTTGAGATTTGTACTCACCTGAGGGAATGATGACAAGACTTAGGAGTTGGTTTAAAGGCTTATCTATCTAGCAGAATAATAGCAGTAGCTTTTCCTTCAGGGCCTGTGATTTACCTACCTTCAGATTTTTGGCCCTGGGGTTAATTAATGGTGCTAGGTATGAGTTATGTCTTGTGGAAGGAGCCTTAAAGGCAATGAAAAAGTGATTGGTTACTTTCATAATTTGTGCCATTCTTGCACCAGTGGGCATATTGCACAACCAGGTCAGTGGTTACACAGCTCAGGATTCACATCTACAGAAGAATAATGACTACTTCCAAGTTATTTAATATAGACAAAATTATTGAGACTGGCTGTTTCTTCTTGTGTAAATTTTGGCAGATGGTTTTCCTAGGAGTTGATCCATTTCATCTAGAGTATCAAATATGAGGGTGTAGAATTATATACAGCAATGTTTTTTTGACACTTATTCGTGATTTGTGTTCTCTGTCTGTTTTCTTCTCATGTGCCTGGCTAGAGATCAACTCTATTTATCTTCGCAAAGAATAATCTTTTGATTTTGTGGATTTCCTGTCCTCATTTGCGGTGACTTCCATCCGAATTTTAAAATCTTTCTTCCAACTTCTGTCTGGTTCTTGAGGTAAAAATTAATGGTGACTAATTTTGGTCCTTTTTCATTCACAATCTGAACATTCAATGGTATAAAATTCTCTCTAAGAATTGCTTTTGTTTAATAACACAAATTTTAATAAGTCGTGTTTTCACTTTCAATTACTTCAAAACATCTTCTGGTTTCTTTTGAAATTAATTGTTTGGCTCAGTACTATTGAGAAATGAGTTGTTTAGTGGCTGTGTGTTTGTGGATAACCTAGTTGTCTTTTTGCTGTTGGTTTTGGACTTGATTCTACTGTTGTCTGAGTGCAGGCACTGTTATTTTCATATTGAAAATATTACAATGGTGCATTTCATGGCCCAGAAGTTCTCTGTCTTGGCGAGTGTTTCTCATGAGTTTTATGAGTGAGTGTACTCTGCTGTTGCTGGATGAAATGGCCAATAGATGCCCATTGCAACCAGTTAATGTTTACGTGTCATTTCATTCAAATGTGCCTTTGTTCACTTCTTTTGCTTTTTCATTTTTCTGTTTCTAATAGTGGATTATTAGATGATTCACCTATTTCTTTTCACAGTTCTGTCTTGATGTTTTCTTTATACTTTACTGCCCTGTTTTTGGGCACATAGAACCTATGGACTGTCATGTTTTCTTTGAAAATTAGCTCCATTATAATCCATTTTGATAACCCAGCCCCTTCTTTTTTGTGTGTAAATTTGAGCTCATATTTATGTCACATTTCTTCCCTCTGAAGAACTTCCTGTAATAGTCCATGTAAGGTTAGCTTTGTTGTAAAATATTGTGGTTTTTTTCCTATCTATGACGATTAGAAATTTGCTGCACACAGTAGTCTAAGAATCTGTGGTCTCTTAGAGTCTGCAGATTATCTGACCAGACCCTTCTGGCTTTCAGATTCTCCATTGAAAAGTTGGGTGTAATTCTGATAGGTCTACCTTTATATGTTACTTGCTTTTTTCCCTTGAAGCTTTTAGTACTCTTTCATTGTTCTGAATATGTAATGTTTTGATTATTATGTGGCAAGGGGACTTCCTTTTTTGGTTCCGTCTATTTGGTGTCCTGTAAGCTTCTTGTACTTTTATGGGCATCTCCTTTAGGTTAGGACTTTTTCTTCTATGATTTTGTTGAAAATATCTTCTGGATCTTTGAGCTGCAAATCTTCTTCTTCTTTTCCTATTATCCTTAGGTTTGGTCTATAGAAGGGGAGGAAGGGTTGTAGGAACCAGAGGGGTCATGGACACCATAAGAAGACCCATAAAATCAACAAACTTAGACCCGTAGGGGCTCACTGAGACTGAACTAGCAATCAGGAAGCCTTCATGGGTCTGATCTAGGCTTCCTGTATATATATTATAGTTGTGTAGCTTTGAGTTTCTGTGGGACTCCTAACAGAGGGAGCAGGGTCTATATCTGACACCTTTGCCTGCTTTGGGAACCCTTTCTCCCCCTGGGTTGTTTCATCCAGCCTTAATATGAGAATTGCCTGGTCTTACTGCAACTTGATATGCCATGTTTAGTTGATATCTCTGGGAGATCTGTCCTTTCCTATCGAGGAAGTGGAAATGGAGATGAGGATAGGGGCTGGGGCTGGGATGGGGATGGGGATGTGGAGAGGGACTGAAAGGAAAGGAACAGGGGGAAACTGTGGTTGGATGTTATATATGAAAGAATAATAAAAAATAAAAAAGTCCATGTACTGCCACATAATGCAAATCTCAATTTTTGTTTGGGTAAGGAAGTCTTCATTTGTCCACTACTTTTGAGGCACAGTTTTGCAGGATGCAGAATTTTTGGATGGCTTTATTATTTTAATAGCTTAAATATTTCACTCTACTCTTTTTCTGTTAGCTATTTCTTTAAAATGGATATAATTGTTACCTTTGTTCTTCTAGAGGCAATAATACTGTCACTTCTTTCAAGATTTATTTTTTAACATTTGATATTCTACAGGCTGAAACTATCTAGTTTTTCCCTCCTTTTATTTATCCTATTTCATGGTCTTTGAACCTCCTGGATATGTAGTTTGATATCTGGCATTAATTTGAGGAACTTGTTGAATGAATCAAAAAATGAGTAAATGAATGGATGAATGGATCAATGAATAAATGAAACAGAAATCCAAAGAATGAATAGGAGTCAGCTAAATGACATCCACAACACTTGGTATGCACCAAGAAATTGATCCTCAGATATCAGGCCTCTCCATGCATCTGATTCTCAACCCCAACTATGGAAGATGTTTTGCAGCCAGTATAAGACTGTACTCTGCATTGTCAGTACATATCACAAAATGCTTAGCCTGGGTAAAAAGATATATCTCGGTAATCATGGTCCCATCCTGGAACCATGCACATATTTTTTTGGCTCCATAAGGACATATAGTTATGCTTAAATTTACATTAAGTCATTGTCCAAGTGGGAAACCCCTTGGATAGTGGAGGAAGGGGGCCCTTGGGAGAATCTATTAGTACTTACTGCTCTGGGGCTGGTTCAGATGGAGAGAGCCATTGTATTTCAAGGTAAATCAGTTAAGGATAAAGAAAGTGAACTATATTACAAGCACAAATTATACAAAATGATAATAGGTGTTAAAGAATGTGAAAAGATCTCCAGGAAGAAGTCTCTGTAGACACTTGTTGACTGGTCAGAACTGCAGCATGGTGGAGTGATTGGATGCTGTGGGTCTAGAGGCTACTTGTCTTACCATGGGCTAGTTCTAGCTCTTTCAGAAGAGACATCCTTTGCCTCCAGAGGTATCAGAACTGACATCTTGTAACTAATAGATAGAAAACTTTTAGAATCTATTATCCTAGCAGACCAATAGCTTTGACCCACCCAAAGGCTCAGCTAGCACCTTAGGCCTATAGAAAAGCTCCTCCCATCTCTCTGTGCCTGCCTCTCCATTATATTTTAAATTTGCTTTAATATTTGAATTTCTTCATACTGGAAAACTGTAAAACTTCAAGAAATTGCTTCCATGCTGAAATGTGAAATTTGTGATAACCCAAATCTGAGTTCTTGGGCCATAATCACCTCAAAAGTCTCCAGAATAAATGATGTCTTATTCCCTTTAAGATGAGATGTGGTTTCTATATCAACAGAAACTAGGATAAAATGATTGAAAATATTTAGAGCTACGTATTAAATATATTAGTTTGCATTTACTTAATTGAAATGGAGAAGACCGTATTTTTAATAAAATGTTGGGTGAAACAGAATGACAAGAGAATAAACTGAAGCTTCCTTAAGCACATGAAGAAGTCTGAAAAGGATCCACGAAGACATAGAACACCACTGGGAATGGCTAGGAACAGCAAAGAGCTTAAACAGTCTTAACTAAAACCAACAGGGAGTGAAGTTCAGCCCACTGATGTTCCAGATGCTTAAAGGAAGCCAGAGCAAAGACCTGGAACTTTCAGGGTGAAAGTGATATCTAGGCCAAGACTTTGAATATGAACAATTTGACCAGTATGAAGGGCAACCAATGTAGGACAGAGCGGAAGAAAACTATTCTGAAAACAGGAAGACTTGAATAGGTAGGTGGGACAGACTCCCCAGGCACAAGCCATTAACTAACTCATTACGTTCTATAATTTATATTCTATATAGATTTGATAAAGATTTTCATATTCTTTATGTGAATAAAAATATTTCAACAAATGTCTAGGCAAACAATTGACAAAGGAAAAAGGCACCAACAGAGAAACACAAGTGGAATTTGCAACACTGAGTCCCACAGTATAAAGCCATGTAAATTCCAGAAGGTGGCAATACCCAGTGGGGATGGCTTTGATCTGGAAACACATGTGCCAGGCAAGAAGCCATTTACTTTTCAAGACAAAACAAAGACTTTCTCAGATGTGCATAAATCCCGAAAATGTAAACATCCATCCCCTGATACTAAGGTAGTTTATGTGGAGCTGGGCTGTGGATCAGAGATAGAATACTTGACTAACAGAAGGGGATCTACGTTCCACTTGCAGCCCTACAGCAAGTAAAACTGTGATAGCTACACTGTGAGTCAGAGTAACAAGAATCAACTCTCACCTTGGGAGTGAAACTAAAAAATAAAATAAAATAAAATAAAAAAAAAAGAAGTCTAATTGTTATCAGTGCTAGTAAGAAATAGAATCTGGATTTGCTCTCCATACCCTCCCTCCACAAAGGTGATGCAAATATGGTGATTCTTAGAACCTACAAACAAAGTAATCAATAGCCACAATGCAGAGATAACTACTCTGTTTGACAGGACTAAATGGGTCATTTTGTGGGAAAGGAACAAAAAGATGTGAAGGTATGTGGTCTGCGTTCCCTGTCCCCATGTGTCCTTAGTTACTGCTTCACACAGACTTTTATAGTTATCAAAAGTAGGTACACTGATATTTGTACAATTTAAGTAACTATTTGTAGAGATATATACCATGTAATAGGAAAACAATATCAAATAAATAAACACTTATTAACCAAAAATGATCTCATAAAAGTAACATATTGATGTGATTCAAAGAGCTAGAAAATGTAAAAGTGGGGGGAAGACAAAAGGTGATCTGGCCCCTGCACTTAATAACAGAATCTTAAATGGATCAGGAAATACGGTTTGTCTTTAAGTCATCTGTGGGAGTTATAGCCAGAGCAAGGCTACTCCCAAAATGTAAAAGTTGGTTGTTAAACAATGGTTAGCACCAATGAAATTACAAGGTAAATTATGTCAAAGACTACACAGGAACATGCATGATGATGGGTAACTAAGGGAGAAGCCATTGTGACACCTGATAGGAAGACCTAACAGACCAACCCCTTCACTAGACAATGGGGTCACATACAAATACTTCAGGCAAGAGTAGTTACAATTGAAGAAAACATTCACAAAAATACTCGAGGGAGAAATGTTTCTTGAGAAATCCAGAATCCAAAATAGATGGATGGATGGATGGATAGATGGGTGGATGATAGATAGATAGATAGATAGATAGATAGATAGATAGATAGATAGATAGATAGATATGTATGCATGTATGTATTATAGATGGAGGGATGGAGGAATGGGTGAATAGATAGGTAGATAAAAGATTGGACTTACTTGAGTATTCAATGAGCAAATATTTATGCCACTAACGTGAAGAGAAGTGAAATCATTTTGTCTCTTAGGGGCCAGAAGACATTTACAAAGTCTGACCTTGAGTTAGACTGTAAAGAAAATGTCATGAATTGAGGGAAAAATCAAAGAAGCGAACGAAAACAAATAAATTTCCCCATCATGGAAGGATATGGAAGCACAGCTACATAAATCCTGGGAAACTGGAAGTGCATAATTGATAAAGATAAAAGCAGAAATTAATAAATTACAGAGCAGAATTGATTAGCCAGTTCCAGAATTGTGGATTAAACAAAGTACAAATAAAATAGGCAAAGTATGCATCTGCATTAATGAGAAAGAACCGGAAAAGGAGCTGAATGTTCAAAATAGGATGAAAGGCACAAACAGAAATTCAGGACCTTTCGCACCCAGAGGATGAACAATTATCTGTGGGACTGTCAGAGCTGGACCTTTGCAAACTGACTTTTTAAAAAGTGTAAAAGCTTGAATAGGGAACACCCAAAGGAGAGACTGAAAAAAAATTTGTCCATGTATTGCCTCCAGAATAAGCACTAAACACAGATGAGCTTTGCAGGTACCCCAGAAATGAGGGGGACCTTACCAAAGTCAAGCGTTCCATAAGGATGTGACGGGCCCGATAGAGGGAAAAAAGAGGTCATTTCAGACTTGAGGGATCCACATAGCAGTCAGCATGCATATAGTTTCTCCAGTGCGGGCTCTCAGTCATGTATACTCTGGGTTTTTGAAAAGGACAAGTCTTTCTCCCTTACAGCCTTCTGTAAGAGGAACCAGTATACCAATGCCACCTGTCATTCTCCTCATCGTTGAAAGGGAGATAGCTGCATCTGAAGAAAGGGCTCAGTGGTTAACAGTGTGCATTGATCTGGACCACAGTTGGATTTCTAGCACCCGGGGGACCAGAAGCCCATGACTACACACACACACACACACACACACACACACACACACACACACACACACACACACACGGAAGTAGAATTTTTGTTATTGTAAAAGAAGGAAAATACTCTCTTTTCCCAAGGAAGCAAAAGAAGTTAAAAGACAGAGCAGACAGGGAGGCCAGCCCCACCACCCATTTGTGGGGTATTTAGCATGCCCTTGGCATAACACTGGGAAGGAAGCAATGGCTGAGACAAGATGATGCATACTGAAGTGGGTGGGTGTGCAGCTGCACAGGGCACATTGGCATGCATTCGTCTGTTGGACCAGTTCTCTCACACTAACCATGGTTGATCTGACCACAGTCCAGGTGCAGAGTTCCTGCAGACACTTGAAGTCCCAGTGATACTCTGGAACAGTTGTTCAACACTACCCCCGGCTCTGGCCCATGCAGGCAGGCAGCTTATGTGAGGGTGAATCCTTTCCCCTACAAAATGAGTTTCCATATGATTATTACAATAATGACCTCTGAGAACAGGAGGATTCAAATTGGCCCCATTTCTAGGGGCAGACCTAGAAGGCAGGAAGTGGGTTGAGGGGGCGAGGAGAGAGAGGAGAGATGCTTGGCCAGCACTTTTCTTATTTTTGACACCCTCCTTGTAAATGAGTCTGGATTTGTGTTTTTTTCATTCAGGCTGGGTATGCTGAAGCATTTTCATTTTGCTCTTTCCCTCCCACCCTACCTTCCAAGCAGACTCCATTGCTGCTGTGCAGCCCTGTTGATTTCTGTCTTGCGACCATTATGGAAATCTGGCTTCATTTCTCCTCCTAATTTATGATCTTGTTAACATGCCCGCATGCCAGATGGTCCTGTTCTTCAGGTTGGGAGATAATGAGATAAACAAAAACTGCTGTAAGAAGCAAAGAGGGGGAGGCTTTTTCCTTGAATGGGCCCCTCTTCATTTATACAAACATGTTTAGGAGGCCCAGGGCCAGGGCTCACCAGGATTCTGAGCAGGTGAAAGGTAGCCAAAGGTTCTCTGGGGTTGGCCTTGAAGTGAGTGATCCCTTTCTTTAAGTATTGTGCTCTGTCTGTCCTTTCTCCACCGTTGAAGACATGTTGGATCCACTTGTCAATCTATGGAACTGTTTGCTTGGGGAATGTCACCAAGGTTACCAAATGTACTGTAATTGTTTTTCTTTCTGTTAACTATACTATGAACTCCCTGGATCCTAGAATAGGGGCTTTTGTTCCCTCCCAGCCACAATACCTAGCACAGAGCCTAGCACAGAATGGGCAGATATTCAACCCATAATCCTGAAACTCCTCTACTATAAGCATCCTAAATACTGCACCAGAGAAAAAGCAAGGAGTTGAATGCATAAATCAGCATTACTCTCTATCCATGGAGGATTCCAAAACTCTTAGCAGACTCCAAGCTCTGTGGATGTTAAGTGCCCTGTATAAAACAAGATGGGAATCTAGGCACACCTTCCCATAGAGTTAATCACCACTTACTCTTTCTGTGTATTGGAAACATTCACACTTCTGTCAGCTGCTGGATGTGGTGGTATATAACTTTAATCCCAGCTACCTGGGAAACTGAGACTGAGGATCATGAGTTTAATGACAGCTTGGAAAACACAGAAAGCCCTGTCTCAAAAATAAAATATTCTCTCTAGTAGCCATTTTGACGATCTGTTAGACATGATCATAGTCAACCCCACTATATATCAGCAGATATTACCTCTCCTATACAACTGAACCCTAGTTCTAGGGAAGCAGCTTGTCTCCAGTCTCCTACTCGTATGTCCTACCTAGGACCTGGCAACCACTACTCTACTCTGCTTCTCTGCTATCAACCTCATTTCTTATGTATACGTTTGATCATGTGATAAATGTGATGTTTGCTTTCTGTGCATGACTTTACCTTGAATAATGTTTTCCATTTCTACCCATGTTTCTGTAAATTAGATTCTAAGATTTATGGCCATGTAGACATAGAGAGAAAGATATGCATGTATATGAACACACTGTTTTTTCTTAGTCCATCAGTAGACCTCCTGTCCATCCCTACCTTGCCTGAGATTATGTTTCAATAATTTTGTTAAAATTTGGGTGCTTCCTTGAAGTCCTAATTTACTCCAGTACATTAAATCATCTCTAGATTATTATGCAAATTCTATGTTAATCACTGTTGAACTGTGTTGTCTATAGAATAAAGAGTAGAAACTCCACCCAAGGTGTGATCACAGATGGGTATGCTGAGGCAGAGTTTCCTTTACAATTCTTCCACTTCAAAAGCTGATGTCAGGATTCCAGAGGAAATCTCAAGGGGCTATATATTATCTGCTTCATCAGCAGCTGCTATCACTCATCCAGAAGGGAAGAAATAAAGCACTGACCAAAGAAGGGGAGAGAGAAAATAGACCATCATGGCATGTCTATACTGGTATACCATATCACTCATAAGCCTGGAATTCAGACAATAGCATGACCGCCTTGTTGATCTGTGTGCTCTGCACACAACTCTTAGTGAGATACAATCACACCAGTGTGTTTATGCACTGTGTATGGCTGCATGGAGCCACAATGGCAAAGGTGAGCAGCAGTGACGCAGAACCTACGCACACTAAAATCTGGGGTGTTTGGCTCTTTACATTGAGTTTGCTGACCTGGGACTTGTGGGCTACAAAACTTGCCACTTCTGTCTATACACATGCATTGGCTTGTTTTTGCCCAGGTGGACCATCACGACCCATCAGGAGCCCTAGAGAGAATGAACAAAACAATACCCTATGGCAGTCTCGCCTCCTCCCCTGTCAATCAAGGTGGGGGTGCAGAGAGCTTCCATGAAATGCACCATCCAAAGCTGGGAAGCCAAGGTCAGAGGTTGTCTCCCATTACTGATCTCCACCATTCACGGAGAAACTTTCCGTGTTCATTGGCTTGCCACCACTCTAACAAAATACTTGAGATAATTATGTCATAAGGAGAAGAGGCTTGCTTTGGTTCAGCTTTGGGGGCTCAGCCTATGATTGGGTATCCTCATCGGATGGAGGCTTGTGTGATGCAACAACATATCGAGGTGGATGCCTTTGGAAGAGCAGAGCCATTCATTTCATCAGCCAGGAAGAGAAAGAGGGTCCTACATGCTCTTTAGAGGACTCACCTCCTGTGACATAAGGACCTTTCCAGAAGGCACCAGCTCTCTTAGAGTTCCCATCACTTTCTAGTAGCTGTTCATACATGGACCTCTTGAACATGTACCCCTACACCTGCACTTTGTCATTGGCTTATCACTAGCCATAAGCAGCCTTCTCAGGAAGAGTGGGATGTGTTTGGAAGGAAGATAGGGAAGGACTGGCTGTGCACTGTCTTTACATGGCTACCCAGGAAATCTTGCTAAGGCACTAGGGACAGGAATGGAAAGAGACCCCCTACCATAATCAAGAGGCTCCTCATGAGGCTCTAGTCAGAACACACTGACAAGGCTTTGGACAATAGGATTAGCCTCAGGCAGAGCACACGGATGCCCTGTGCTTTGTCTCCCGTTGGAAGCCATTGAGTTCAGCAGTTTGCTAACACGAGGACCCTCTTGACAATGCTCTTTCTGGCCTGCCATTCACCTTTCAGTTCCAGCTTGTAATAAAATTAGCCTGGACTGACCCCTCTAGAAAGCCTGGAGTCTGGCCATAGAGCTCTCTGGATTCCTGTTTTCCATGCCAGCTTCCTGGCAGGCTACAAAGAACCTGTCAGATTGGTTTGGGTAGTGGTGGGTAGGCATGGAAGGAGGCCTTTGGGATGAAGAGCTTGGAGGACTGTAACAATGGAGCATTTGCCCAGGGCCAGCCCACACAGAGTAGCAACACACTTCCTCTTCTTGGATCTGGGGACCCCTTGATGCCTAGTACTTATAAGCCTGGATGATTGGCTGTAAGAGCAATGCCTCATCTTCTTTACTACTGGGAAAGGTTTTTACCATGGACTTGTTCAATATGTTCTTATAGAAAGAACAAGCTGAAGGTTGGAGAAGTGTCCTAGCCTCTGCTACCAAGGTTGACTCCTGATTGCTTTGCCAGCCAACTGGCTGCTTTCCTACACAGACCCCTCACATCACTGAAGAAGACCAACTCAAGTGAGACTAAGCACAAATTTATGACAGAATCTATTATTTCATTTTAACCCCCAAATACATAGATGTGCACTATGGGAAGGTGGATATTAGACTTCGGGCATGGCTACATCCTAATAAACAGATATTATCATCACTAATACATCTCTGTTCTCAGAAAGGGTCCCAAACATGCTTCTGGGTTAACAGTATCAGCAGGAACAAGTGTATCTTAATATGCTGTGATTTAGGGGGAGTACCAATGCTGGAGCGCATCAGCTGTGAGCTAGGTGCTCAATCCCAAATCCATTTTTCACGACCCAGAGAAAATGAAGAAACAGATACTCCCCAAAGGAAAACCAGAGCACCATTTCCAGAGGACAGAGCAGGAGAATGTGAGAAGCCAAGAGAGCAGGTGTCTGCAGGTGCTTCTCTAAAGCTCTCCTAGTTTTCACCTGGGAGGTTTCCACACCTGGACGAGCTCTGCCTTCCTGCCATTCCCTCTTGAACTGGCCAAGACATCTCCAATATTCTGTCCCCCAGTTCCCCATCTCACCACATTTGCCTTTCAAACCAAGACAGAACCCTTCCCCCATGAATCAAAGCATCCCTCTACTTCAGGAAAGAGCTCCAAATCAGACCTCATTCTCCTGGCCCCAGTGCAGTTCCAGGGCTCCAGTGCCTTCCTAAATCTCCTCCCACTTTTGCTCCTTACTCTCATCCAGTCCAACTGTTCAGTGCCTCTCCCCTTTAGACGCTTTGGCATAAACCTCCCAATCCAATCTACTGGATTCCCATTCTGCCTTCTTTCCTCATCACTTAAAATTAACTCTCCCTTGAGTATCTAGCCAGAGTCTTATTTGCATATAATAACAGAGTAGTGATTAAACATATTTCATGTAGTATTATGTGGTACTTTATAGTTTGTATCTCATTTGTTCTTCTCATTAATCCTGGGAAGTAGGCAATGACCCCATTTGCAAAATGGGAAGGAAAAAAAAGAAACACTCAGAGAGTTAAGTGCAGCAGACAGAGCCAAAGGGCAGGCATAGCAAGCATCCTAGTGTAACACTCAGGCACATAGCCTCTTAGATGCCTAACAGAGAAGCCAGGCTTCCACAATGGTTCTCAGATGGGAGCATTGTTGCTGGCTGAGGAAAATACGGTAATGTTTGAGGGCCATTTTTGACTAGTTCAGGTTGGACTGGTATCAGTTTCCTGGCATATAATAGGTTAAAGTCAGAGATACTGCTGAACAGCCTACAGTTGGAAGAACACCATGCCTCACCATGCAAGGAATTAGCTAGCCTCAGATGTCAACCTGTCTATCGTGAACTCAGGTTCCCATGCTGTCCTCACAGCCTTCCTCTACCATCAAAGCAGACAGGACAGTACCATGGTCTCTTCATAGTCACAGAAGGCCTGATTCATAGCTTAATAGAACAGATACCTCTTCTACAAACATGTTTCGCTCACAGATGCCACAGATGCCCACTTTCCGGCCTGCGTTTCAAGTTCCTCAGGGGAGACCTGGAGCCAAATTCTCCCACTGGTTTGTTGGTATTCAAAGGGTTGAGGTCAAAGGATGAGAGGGGAAGGAATAGTGAATGAGGGTGAACCCCATTATACTGTACAGGAAGTTCAAATACAGACAGTAGGGGTCAGAGAAGTGGAGGGACAAGGGGAAGGGAAAGTGAGGGGATGATGGGAACAAATGGGAGCAGACTTACAATGGACCTGGATGGAGGAGGGCATCCTAGGTTAACTGGGCAGATACGTTAGATCTCCCCCTACCACTGTAACTTTCAGAGATGTTAGTGTGCATCTAATTAAACCAAAAGCATTATTTACATATTCCTACAGTCACTAGGAGCCCACATATGGGTTCAGCATTATCTGCAGAGGTTCAGCACTGCCTCCCATCCTCTCAATGAGAGCAGAGCATCAGCCATGATTAATTCTGATGGGTTGGGAGTGGATGGTCAATGGGGATGGATTCCTGAGGGGATAGGAAGTTCAAGAAAAAGCATGTACCCAAAGAGATGTCCAGCATTGTAGGCCTCTTCCATACCCTGGAGATGCAAGACAGAGAAGGGGGCTTTCCAACAGCCTGGAGGTATAAAGTGAGGGAGTGAACCACTAGCCTAAGCTCTTCTGGGGTCCTTCACCAGTTGGCCTCTTCTCTGAGAATATATTCTCTAAGAGGCCAAAATATTCAAGATGGGGAAATGGGAGCTGGGGAGCAAGCCCAGCTCTACAGCCTTCTCAGTAGTCAAGAAAACACATCTGCTATCTACACAATGGGCCAGTTCAGAGAAAGAATGAGGAGTGGATTTGGACATCAGGGGGTATAACTGGAAAGGAAAAGACTTGAGATAAAGATTACCACTAGGAAAATAGTCCAGCAGACTTCTATTTAACTAAGGCCAGGAACATGGTTGAAAGAAAGGGCTCAAAGAGACCTGGGGGCCTTATTTGCAGGGACCTGGTACATGCTTGAAAATTAGTGTCAAGGTATATAAACCGCAGGGAACCTATGGAAGATGTTGGAGATGAAGTCTGATGCCAGATGAGGGGAGTGACGTGTCTTCTTCGATTTTCTGTATTTTTCTTATAATTATCTGAGTATGTCCAGTCCAAGAAGGATGAGATATGCGAGATACCAAGTGTCCACTGGTGCTAAAAACACAGTCTTCAAAGCAATCAGTCTCCTGTACCTCAGTCTAGGGTCCATGCACCCTTAGCTGTAACAGCACTATGTCCACTCAGGGAAGTTATGATTCACACTCCTTCAACTTTAACTCATTCATCCATTCATCCATCCATCCATCCATCCATCCATCCATCCATCATTCATTCATTCATTCATTCATTCAGGTATTTAGTGTTAGGGCACTTGCATACCATGACACATGCACACAGAGGCTGCAGAACCACTCTTTGGAGCCTACTCTCACCTGTCACTTTGTGAGATCTTGGGATCAAAGCCAGGCCTGAAGGTAAGTACCTACAGCTGATGAGCTACTTCTGGGACCCAGAGAACTAACTGTTCTGTGTGGATGGCTAATGGTCGGCAACATCCCTTAACTAATTGTGAGTGTGTACAGTGGACAAACTAACCCTCAGACTACCCTAAGGTTCTGAATTTTGTTCATCAAATGAGGGTCTGATGGATATGTCCTAATGTTGTTGTGGAGAGTGAGTGAATGCATGGACCTCTACATGGTAAGCCTCAGTAAACACTGCCTTCTCTCTACCTCATCCCTACTCTGTACCAAGAATTGCTGACCCCTGACCCTTGTCTAGGTGTCAGGTGAAGACCCCAGAACAGATTGAGGTAAGGGGGTCCCCCTCTGAGGCTGGGTGACCAGAAGCATACCTCTGATACCAGATCCTGGTTCAGTCTCTCTTCAAGTTCAGTCTTCATTAGGACTCCCCAACCATTCCCCAACCCTCCCTTCCCTTTGTTTCTTTGTTGGTCCCCACTACAGGATCTTCATAAGCTTACACTTGTGTCTCTATCCTTCATCCTGCAGTTTCTCTCAGTCATTTAACCTATGTCAGAAAACCCCCATATCAGCAGGGAGGAAACATGGAAGCTGTCCTCTTTCTCATTGGCTGCCTTCTGTCCTTGCCTTTCCCAGCACTGAAACTCATTTAACTTTTCCCCCATGGAAAAATTGTCCCAGAACCTTTAGCCAGTGACTACCATGCACACAGAAGATTATCCTCATTTATGTAGCAAGGCCATCTCTTGAGCATTGTGACCACTTGGCTAGCTAGCCAAACTAAAAATCCTACTGCCAGCTTTACACACACACACACACACACACACACACACACACACACACACACACATACACACACACCCCATCTACCAAATCTCAAAAATCAAAAGAAGTCTTCCATTTTTCTTCTGAGGATACTGCATCAGGATAGCCTATGGAGCACTAAGTGGAAGGCATCAATGAAGGGGATCCAGTTAGAGATGGGGACCCCAGCCTTAATACCTTGACAGCCAGCTATGGATTTCCCCCCTAGTTGGAGAGAGCTGATAGGAGTCTGCCCAGAGACCTCAGACCTTTCCTGCTTATAAGATGGCTTGAAGAGCAAAGGGAGTAAAATGCCAGTACACAGAGTCACTTTAACACTCGTCCCTCGCTGAATTCTGCTCTTTTTTTCCCCAGACTTGCTCTTTTTTAATACTAATTTCTCATTTGAGTTAAAAATTATCTCACTGGAGAGGTGGTGATTAAATCTGATAATTAGAAGAAATACCAATTAAGTCAGGTTCTCCGTGCAGTAGGCAGGCCTCAGTCACGTGGTGTTTGAGGTGAGGGCTGAGCCGGGGTGCCTGCCTCTTCCCTGCTATTCATCCTCTTAGTGCTGAGCCAGAGTCCTCTTCCTCCCTGTGTCCCCACTCATTCTTTAGTATGATGCCTTTGTCCAGACCCTTTCCCTCGCGGGTCTGGCTCCCATCACCCAATCCTTAAGTTTCTGTTCTCTTTAGGGTGTGGCAGTACACACTGGTAACCCCACCATAGGGAAGGGAGGCAGAGAAGTGTCCTGAGTTTGAGATCACCCTGGACTAGGCAGCCACAACCTATCTTAAAAACAAACAAAAATGAAGCAAAATCAAACAAGCAACAACTGGCATATTCATGCCTGTAACTCTAAACTTGGGATTTAGGAACAGGAGGGTGGCTAAATTTTAGAGGGTCAGCCTAGACTACATAGTGAGCTTCAGGCTACCTGGGCCTCAAGTGAGGGCCTTTCGAAACTCCCCATACCAAACCAAAACAGAACTCTCCTGTCCTACAAAGCAAAGCTCTGCTGTTCCCTGGTTTGCGGGTACATTAAATGAGCTACTATTTTACCTAACACTCCACCCCTACCCTCCAGTTCCTCAACTCCACACATGCACGGAACTTTCAGTGAATAGTACATTAGTGAGAGGATGGGGACAACATGGACAGGTACTACGTAAGCTGGAAATAATGTCAGTCCCCTCATCTGAAGTCACAGCTCAGAAGCACCTGGCCTGCCTGTGTGTCAGAATCACTTGGGAAACCTGATCTCAAGGCAGTTTGGAAGCCACTGAGTCAAAGTGCCTGCAGTCAGAAGCCAGTCATTACAGTCATCAAAATGTTCATTCTTAAATGAACTATTACTGGCTAAGGACCTCAACTGTCTGGTGAAGGTGACCTGCTATTCTGAGCCCCATAGTCTAAGGTTCACTGAGAGATTAGCCTCCTAAGCCAAAAGAAACAAAAGTCACAAACAGGTAAGGAACCGGCAAGGTGCTGACTGGCCTCCAGCAGACTTTTCATAGCTCTAATTGAGAAATGCAAACTCCAGAACAAGCCCTTTTTGTCAGCTGTCTTATATGTGCATTGAATGAAGAATCTTGGATTCAGGGAGGCCCCAGCTCTGTGACTTTCAGGCAGTCTGCCTTTCCACACAGCATTTCTCTTTACTCTCCCCTTCCTCTCCTCTGTCCATGGAGCCAGTAGACTGAACTGTGTCACTGGCCATATTTTCTGGCCTGAAGGCCAAATGAAATATATTCTTCAGGGTCTGGGAGAATTACAGACGCTTTCCATGTCACAGAGCAGGGAAGGAGGAGAGAGAGAGGCTGGCCCATGCCTCAGGTCCTGGCTGGCTATGGTAGGTACCATCTTCTCTTCTTCCCCCTTCCTGTATCAGTTGCCAAATTTTGCAAAGAAGAACCCCATGCCCGTGATACTCTCTCAGAGCCCCTCTTGTGACAGCTGCACCTTGTGTCCTAGGCATGCTATGGTCTGATTAAGTGACATGCAGACAGATGCTGAACATGTTTCTGACATGACCCAGCCACCACGTCATCCCTGACAACTAGGTAGGCATGTTAGCTCATATGTTCAGGGATCACACTCTCTCCGTCCCCTTCATTTTTAAAGCATCAGGGGACGGATTTATCTGTGGAATGTGTAACAGTTGTGTTGTTTTGGCTGCAGGCCAGACTTTTAAATCACACAGTTAGAAGCTGTGGGAAAGAAGTGTCAATTATTAAGGCCATCTGTGTATGGAGGATTCCCAAAGAGAACTCTGAGAGTTCCTTCTTTATATATGGCCCATACCCCTACTCATCCATTGCTCATGCAGCCATCCATAGTTCAGCCACTGATATAAAAACCAAACTTTTTACATTGTGGGAGCTCTTTGCTTCCTTTGAATCTGAGTTCTAATCACCAAAGATTTTCTTAATGATCTGTGGGGTGATGGGTCTTCACTGTTTAGTTTCGTGCCAGGCCTAGTGTCCCCTTACTCAGTAAATGTGCCTGTTACTTTTTTTGTCATTGTTATCAGTCACAAAAAAGGCAGTTAGGTACAGAGGAGGAGAAAATGCTACCAGATGCTTTCAGTCAGCAGAGCAGCCCAGGAACCTCTAGACATGGAGGAGCTGGAAACAGTTGAGGTCACACCTCTCCTTTAGCAGCAACACATAGAGGCTTCCTCAAGATATGGAGTTAACACCCAGCCAAGAAGCTTCTCTTAAAAGAGGGAAAGGAATGCTTCAATGCCAGGGTCTACCTTGGGGCAGCACATATTTAAAATTTGAAGCACCATTGAGTTGAGAATGAGCAGTGGGCTTAGAGAGGCTCACAAGGCTATCACAACTGCCCACACACATATTAACCATTCCACTGTTGGGCAAGCATCAGGCATAGGGGTATCCCTGGAAGTGTGATAGTGCTCCCTCTTACAGACTTTCCAAGTCCATCCGGAGGACTTCTGTGTGTATTACATCAACACATAGACACAAACGTTAGCTGTGCTTCACTCTCAAACATGTGCTCCCTAGGTCTCTCATCACAAGGTAGCTGGTGGGCTCAAAAAATCTCTCCCTTAACTGAACAGCTCTTGGCTACTCAGCTGTCTAGAATAGGCTACAGATAGAAGCACTGAGACTCATACACACTCCGAGCATTGACAGGGAGCAATAGCTTACACTCAGCCCATGGAGTGTGAAGCCTCAGCAGACAGTTGAGGCTACTCCAGGAAGTGTTTGCCACATGCACGCTCTCCGCATTTCTTCCATCTGTCCTATACCATCAAAAACTGCATTCTGGAGTCACGAGGAAATTCTTCCCAACATACAGCAGCTATCAGCGGAGGCCGCTTGGAAAGGCAGCTTTGTTGAGCTCCAGAATGATTAGAAAGACTACGCAGCTCTAAAACTCCAGGGAGCCTCACACTGCAGTCTCTATCTACAGAACTAGCTACCTGCAGTAACTCTGCATCCAGCCTGTGTGCTTACATACAACGCCCCCAGAGGAAGGGATCTTGGAACATTAGCCAACAATATTGGGAATGAGAAATCTAAGGCACAGAAGTGAAGTAACCTGCTCCTTGTTCCATAATAATGTCGATTGTCCATTCCTAGCCCAGAACACATTTCATAACACATTTTGGGGTGTGTTCATAAGGCCAGCCCTCCTCTTGTGTGTAGCAGAGAAGAGAGATTGTCAGAGAGAAAGTGCTCTGCATATTTCAATATAGAAATCATTGATCATAGACAACTCCTTAAATTAATTCAAATGAAATCAAATTAAAAAATCATTTCCTGAGTTATCCCAGCCATGTTTGGGGTGATTGATTATATTGTGAATGTACTGGAGTTTTCATCACCTCAGAAGGTTTACGGAATATGTTTAGGTATACAGAGAAACCAGGATGCCAAATTGGAAATACTTTCAGGGGAGCTGTGTGCCAGGAATTGTGGGTCCTGTCATGCACGAGTGCCTTCAGTCTTCACTGGGGTTGGCCTGAGAGTGTTTCCCTGAATCCTGCCTTAGAAAGGAAGCTGTAGGGTTAAGTAACCAACTACGATTACACAGCTTGTAAGTGGACTTGGATTTGAGTCTGTTTGACTTCAGAGATCAGGACTTAAGGATTAAAGAACATAGGCTACAGCACTGCTATTGAGCCAAGAAAACAGATGCCATCCTCAAGATGGGAAAGACAATTAAAGGGCTTGGAGCTAATTACAGGAATTAACGAGGCTTGCTGCATACTTGAAGAGAAAAGCCCGGGGGTGATGTAATCCCATCTCTAGGAATGGGAGGCTGCTGAGCTGGCGGCCTCCTCCATAGGTGCTATTGGCCAACAGAGAGAAAAGGGCATGAAACAAAGCCAGCTCTGGTGTTCACAAGGCCATGCTTCTGAGTTGTGGAGAAAAGAAGATGAGGTGGGCCACCACACCTTGAGATAATCAGGGAAAAGGAACCTTCCATCACATACCCTGGAAGGCTCCAATGGTGTCAGGGAAAGGGGAATTTTGTTCTTTCACTTGATGGTGGAGTCAGAGGGGAAAAGGTAAGGAACAATGGATAGACATGGTAAGGGATCAGTTGTCCCCTCACAAGGGCTTTATTAGGAAGTAGATAATTTCTTGATACCAAATCACCTTTTTCCCACTTGGTTCTTCAGAGGCCCTTCTCCTGGAGCCTCAAGAACACAAAAGGAGACCTCAGTGCTTGGAGAGCATCTCTAGCTCAGTCCATTCACTCTGACATGTGAAGGTGCAGATGGTCCAAAGTAAAAGCAGTCTCTGTCTACCAGGTTCTGGGTTGGGGTCCTGGGGTCACATCTGACTGGGAAGCTCTGGTGGACACATAGCCTCCTGAAGCCTTCCTTCAACAGGACAGGAGATAGCATTTGGAGGTTGGTTTGGGCACAGAACCATGCCTCTAGGAACTCACTGTGGATAAGTGTGGGTGTGGGGAGAAGAGTTGAAAGGCTGAATCTAGCCGTTGATCAACCATTTCAGGTTTTATTTTATTTCTCCTTCAGAAAGTGGTGCTATTAAAACTCAATTTAATTTCTCTGTGTAAGATTTTGAAGAGGCTTGGAGGTCATCTCCTAGCTAGGACGGTCATCTTGCAGATAAAGAAACAGGATCATAGAGGTAAGATTATTTGCCTATGATGGTTCCGCGGGTCAGTGACCAAGTTAGAGCTGGGACCCTGAGACTTACAACATGGACGTTTTTATCGGAAGTTCTCAACATCAGGAGAATGTCTTTTGCCTATTATCCGGTCCTGGGAACCTAGTCAGATAACAAAATAAGAGCAGGGTTCCTCTTCGGTCATTGACAAATCAAATCAAAGCCCTGAATTTGTTAAAGGAGGTTGGAAGACAGAGATGAAGTCTGGACTAGTGGTCTGGATGGAGCTCAGTTGAGCTACAGAGACAAAGTTTTGATCTTCTTGCTATCATCAAGATTCTGGAGGACATAGTGGCTTTGAGTATCCAACTCCCCCTGGTCCCCACCTAGCTTCATGGATTTTCTCCAGCTGCTTTCCTTGTGCTGTTAGCTGGTTTTTCTCTTGCTCTCCCAGACCAACCGGACATGGCCCTCGACAAGCTCTCTGTGGATTCCTGAACCTTCTTAACCCCAGAGATGTAATAATGCTTTGTGTGCTGTTGTTGAATGTATACTGAAAATGGATGTTGATTATGTTAAATTATGATGTTTGCCAACCTTCATCTTCTCTCTGTACCCTCTGCTGTTTCATGTGGAATGCAGTAGGATGAAACCACATCCTGTCCCTGTCGTCTGTATTGTATGTGTAACTGTATGCTCTGTCAGTGTCTCTGTACCCTTTTGTATGTACAATATGTTGATGTGTATGCTCCTTGCAGCCTTCTGATGTCTGTCTCTGTGTCTATTTAACCTTGTACTGATGTTCACAATGCAATAAAACAACCAAAATAACACAGCGCCTTCTGGCGATTTTTAACCTCCTTGGGAGATTCTCCTTTATCTGGGATGGATGCATGTGTTATTAGTAAAAGAGAGTGGGTTGGATAAATGGCTCTTCGATGACCTGGAAAGAGTCTGTAGGCTCCTTGACCCTCTAGTGGATGTAGGCAGATGAGAACGTGCTCATATATGTGAAAGAAGGGTGATGGCTGCCTCCACAAGCTTGTCAGGTGAATCACTACCATCTAGAGTTTGCGTGAAATCCTAGAGTGCACAGCAGAAACCAGGCAGCTAATTACCAGATTGTGCTCGCTGGTGTATGTAGAAGGTCCATGGAACCCACTCTTTAATATTAAAACACTTAAGCTACTGTGCAAACTTTTGCCCTAGAAACACCCTGTCATCACGGAAGCACCATCCTTCCTACCCTGCTTTTTCTGCTGTGTCACTGAAGCTCATTTTACTGACCCATTTAGAGGATGCTTCAGATTTTGAGACAGTCCTGTCCAAAAAAAAAAAAAAAAAAAAAAAAAAAGAAAGAAAGAAAGAAAATGAAAAACAACAAACAAACAAAACTCAACATTCCTGGACTTGGCCAGAGATGTGAAGATCAGAAGAGGGGGATAGCTTGCCTCTGGTCACATGGGTAAGCCTAGGTAGTGTAGTGGGGGATTGCAAACAGAAGAATGTGTGGATATAACTTAACTCAGGGGTCTCCCAGCTTCTAGGGATGTAAAAACCTGGGTAAAAGTCTCAGACATATCATGAATAACATGATGATAAAAAGGGCGGAAGAACACACCCACCCTCACATTCTTCATGGAAAAGAGAAAGGGCCAAGGTCTTGGGGACACTGGAATTTAAAAAATGCTGCTTAATCCAGACATGTTATGCTGCTGGCCCTTCCCAGGGGCCAGAAAATGCGTACGAGGGAAGCTAACACAGCATTATTTACCCAGGTTCTCATGAGGATGTTCCATAAACATGTTTCTAATGCTGCCTTGAAGCTGGTAGGTGCCTCCTCTGGGATTCCTACAACTAGATTTCCAGAGGCTTACATATCCATCTAGTGTGTTCTTAAAACAAAGCCTTTTGTTTAGTACCTAGAAAGACGTAGCTAGAATCTTAACTATTTGAGCTGTTGGGAGAAATTTTCTGAAATTCCAAACAATTGGTTCACTACTTTTTCCATGAGTGTACAGTCATCTTCCCTGCAGAGAGTAGGAAGAAGTGTGTTTTATTCCCCACAATTCCAAATTCACACTCAGATTTAATTAGAAAAGTTCTTGCCAGGAATATATTTCTTGGGCGTGCTTGGGTTCATGAATAGGTTGCAGAAGCAGACACCTTCCTGTCTGCTACCCTTGCAGTGCACAGGATAGAACTCCGCAGACTTTAGCCCTTTGTGTTATTTTAGGAGAATACTATAATGCCTGTCTAGAATCTTCCCTATTCTAAGTCCTCCTTGTCTGATCACCATACTCATAGTCTACAGCACTCTGTAAATGGACCATGAATCAGACAAGGTTTCAAGGCTCTTTCATGGCAATGCCACCTCTATAAATTGGGTCCTTCATAAGTTTTAAAGATATTCTTTGCACTTAAGCATTATGATGTGCCTGATTTGTAAACCAACATGATTTGTGTTCCAAGAAACAGGATCCCCAAAGAGAGGATAGACCCCTGCCTTCCAAAAGTCATGCAAAACTCAAATGAAGAAGAAAGCCTCAGGCCCATTCTTTCATCTCGAAAAATGACTTATGATAAGTGTTGGAACAGCAATATAATATAAGGATCATGGAGAACTGAGGGGAAGCTGTTTCTTACAGATATGGTGACATGGGAAAGCTTCCTGAAGGGAGTTGAATGGGAGTGAGACTTAGAAAGTAGCCAGGTACACTCTAGGATTTCATAACTAAGTACTTCTTAAACAATGGCATTAGCAAAGACATGTAGTGTGATGAGAAGTGAGAAGACATTAGATATTCATAAGCTTTGGATATGGTAGAGCTGGAAAGGGATAGTGTGTATTTGTGTGTTTGTATGCTTGTGTGTGTGTGTTTGTGTGTGTGTGTGTGAGAGAGAGAGAGAGTGAGAGCGGGGGGAGAAGGAGAGGGAGAGGCAGAAACAGAGGCTTTTTAAGGACTGATATTTGTGAAGTTGATGAAAATTAATTTCATATGTGATACTTAGAGGAAGCTACCCTCATTTGCTTTTCTTGTCTGACCTTTCTGTATAATCTTCCTTTGTCTGTTTCAAGCTCTCTTCATTTCCTTTCATTTCTCCTTCTCTTTCCTTGACTCCCATCTGTAAGCATTTTGGAAAGACACTATAAATCAAGAGAATAGTCTTTAACACTGGCTCAAAGACTCCAGGCACCACACAGAAGTTAGTTAGGGTTAGACAAATTATTTGCACATTTCTTTTCTTCTTTGGAAGAAAAGGTGTTGGTTTTGCTTGTTCTAATATCATAAGGGTCTTTAGTTACAATCATATGAGGACTTAGATAGGATTCAGCCCCAAAAAGTCACACCAAGCAATAGCTGATGGTTTGACATGAGGTCGGTGTTGAATTTAGTTGCTCTCTGCAATCACTATCAACACTAAGGGGAACACTGACCTGGGAGAAACTTGAATGGCTAGACAAACAGTGATCTTGCACCATGCAGTAATGGAACTGAGATAATAGAATCTCTTTATAAATGAACTTTAAACTAAAACCAGTCAGGCAGAGAGCATTTTTCTTTTATGCCTACTAACAGTTCATAGCTTACAGACCAAGGTTCAGCACCTAGGACAGCCACAGCTCCCAGCCTGACCTGCTGTCTACTAGATAGAATGGCAGACTGACTAAAGGCAGAGCTTGAGGAGAGCAAAGAGATGCTCATAGTACACCAGGTCCAGAGTGAGGCGTTCGAGTCTTAGCTGTCCATCAATAGACAGGAAATTGAGTTTATAGGCTTGGGAGAAAATGCTTGAGGTGCCTCAACTTCTGGGTAGTGTTAACTTGAAGCAAGCATGTCCCACTAACCCAAGAGAGCTGGTGACTCCGCATCTCTACACCTGCTACTACTGTAACCCTTGGCAGGTTCCTTCACTGAACACTCAGCTTCCCAGTCTCTCTGAACTGCCTCCCTAAGAGGGATCAGAAGGAAAAGATTATTACACACAACAGCAAGAACACAAGGGAGATTCGGCTTGGCCTAGAGGGAGCAGAAGGAGCTGCTGGGCAGTGTCCCACTGAGGAGGATAAGGAAAGCTAAGACCATGGCAAGGGTGAGGAGGGCTACTTGACTCTTGTTCTGTGGTACTATAGGCACTTGGATACCTTGCCCTGGGTAGAGGGACATTGGTGGTCTCACTGACCATTCATGCTACAAAGAAGAGCAGCTTGAAAATGGGATTTATAAATGAGTGGCAGGAACAGCAGATCTGGGGTGGATGACAAGAGAGGAGACACAGAGACCAATGACACTTAGGGGAGGCAGAGCAGAAAGGCACACATAACCTACTGCTCTGCACCTCAGGCTGACACAATGAGTTCATAGTTTCCCTGTCCCCTGATGGTTTCTCAGCCATGTCCCTCTGGTCCCTCCCCAAACTCTCTTTGCCAGCTGTTTCTCAATATTACAGATGGAATGCTACAGCTGGGGAACCCAGAGGTGGGCAAAGGGCTAGAGCCTCTGCCTTGCTGCATGGGATGGGGTGGGGGTGCTCCTGAGCTGGACAGGGATTCTGGTGGCTACATGATGTAGTAGCCTCACACATAAATGGGGTAGTCAGTGAGTAAAGAAAAAATCTTCCTATACCCACTTCTGCCCACACTACAAATTCTGAGGCCCACTGAGGGGTAAGTGAAGTCTTTGTTCTGCCCAGTTCCTGTGTAGAGACTCATCAGGTGCCCCACTGTATCTTTTCCTCTGCATTTGACCTGCTAGAAAGAATGCAGGCATTGATGAATGTGGGTCTCCCTCTGAGCTTCCTAACTAAGACACTGGCTAAGACTTGAATAACTAATGCCATTCTGAATTACACGCAAGTCATGGGAGGTCAGTGTCGTCTGATCTTAGTGCCTAGCTCAACACATCTCAGCCAATGGCAGGCACAGTAACTCATGCCACCACTGCAGAAGGTGCTGAGCAATTAGGAACTGAAGGTCTAGATTCCAAATAGGTGTGTATTCTGAAACTGGGAACTTCGACCTCCTGCATATGACAAGGCATTTTTTTCTGCAAATACCATGTTGCCCTCATCCATTAATTGGGCCCAAGGAGAGCTCCCACCTGATAGAATTTTGATTATGAAACCAGAGAGTGTATGAACAAGGCTGAGACTCATACCTGGTGTTTGGTAAGTGTTTAGCCAATACCAATTTGCTTACTTAAATTTCAAAGCTGTGTAAATTAAGCAAAGTTATCCTAATACTCATATTTGTGTGTTAGTGTTCTTCATTAAATGCAGTCAGTGAACCCATTCCACATGACTCGTCCTTCCCAAGCACACATAGATGGGGTGGGAGATAACATGCCCACGTTAGTGGAAACTATAATCCGAGGACACAGCCACACACATTGACAGACAAGTCAGAGACAAAGAGAATAGAGACCAGCAAATATCAAGATACTCTGGCCCTGACTCCGCACTTTCACTTTACTGAGTTAATTATCTCGTCCCACTGACCCTTGACTTTTTATGACTGTGACTCCAAGGTCCTTCCCATCAATGTTCAACATTTAATGATAACCAAGTATGGTTTCATTCCCCTTACTGTTGTTTTCAACAGTTTCTTGATTTCTAAGAACTTTTGGAGAGATTTCTATTCAAAACTTAGTTCTTTGAATGATCCTTTGATGATCTCCCTGAGAAATAACTGTATGATCCTTAACACATTAACAAAGGCACATCTTGCCATCTTTGTGTCTGGAAGGCTCACCTCTTGGGGGAGAATCCATTATCCTTCTCCTTAAGGCAAGTGAAGACAGCATCATCTACTGTTGTTCCCCTTTTGCCTTTGCTGCCAGCATACTCTGGAAGTTTAGCACAGAATTATAGCCATCGGGTCACCATACACACACAGCTAGGGTCACTTTCACTTTTCAATCCCTAGAGCAGATCTGACTTTTATCTAGTATCTATAATTTTATAGCTTTCTGTTTAGCCAAATAAACTCTATTTGGAAACTGTCCAAATGTAATAACTTTAATTTTTTTAATCATAACCTTTTTATAATTGCATCTATGTAAATGGTAGACAAATGAGAATACATGAGTCAGCCGAAAAACATGGAAAAGTGCCAATAAGGGGACCTACCATTCAGAGCTAACCATTTCTTATGTTTCTTTGATCACTTAATGCAAATAATTTGTATAATTATGAATCACATTCTAGCCTGTTTTCCTGTTGCTTCCTAGATCTGTCTTACATAAATGTGTTGCTTACCCACAAGGGAAGGCCAATGACAGCTTGGCCTTAAGTATTTTATTCAGCTTATGGGCTGTGACTGGACACTTCTGAATGCCTACAATGACTGATGGTTCTAAGCAGAACTTTCTGAAATAATTCCTTCCTTCCTCCCTTCCTTCCTTCCTTCCTTCCTTCCTTCCTTCCTTCCTTCCTTCCTTCCTTCCAATCCTCACCATTAGTCAAATATTCTGGGGAAATAGTCTGTACATATTAAAGATTTGGGGAAGTGTATTCCTGCTTTTAATGCTGTACAATTTGAAATGAGTGTGTGAATACACAGTTTGTTCCTTGGGCAGCATGTACCATTGCTATACACTAAATGCCTATCTCAAATCTCATAAGTTTTGAGTCTGAGGAGGAGATGGGGTCTTGCTGTTTGGGTCATTTCTTTGGACACTGAGGTGCATCTGTTCTTCATAAGCTTATTGAGCAAGTGCGTGCCATTGATCCAACAGATATGTATTACCTGTCATGTGCCAAACAGTCCTATGTCTATCTTCCTTTCTGAGTCTGTATTGACTAGACAAGGATGTGTCTTCTTTGAGAACTCTGATGCTTGAGCCCCCTCATCATTAGCCTGTGCCTCATCTCTGGTTCACAGAGACTGTTAGAAATTCTTTCCCCTGACTCCATGGAGATTGTCACACCTGGGTATTTATTACCAATCTATCTGAGCTTTTTCTTCTCTAACCTCTTCACTAAAGGAGTACAGGAATTTGGAGAGCAGCCCACAGGGAAAAGGCAAGAGGGCTGACCACAGGAACCCTGCAGGGTGAGATCTGAGTGAACAGCCACACCTCTAAGTCAAGCCTAGGCTTGACACACCTGGAAACTTGATCTTAGTGTTCCAGATGCACTTCTACCAAGGCTGATCCACAGTGACTAAACTCACTGGAGGCTCAAGTGTGCATTACAAAGAGACTCATTTGTGGTGAGAAAAATAAAAAATAAGAAGAAACTGACAGGCAGACCAGACAATTGTTGAGCCCTTCAGTACAATTTACTCCCCAGGCAAGTTGCAAGATCAGCCAGACATCTTAAGAGGGCTTCTGCGTAGGAGAGCAGAGCAAGGGCCAGGTTATGGATTTGTAAGTTTAGTAGTATGTTCTGACATCCAATGCACTGTTCATATCCTCTCCCGGGACAGTGCTTGGGTAGGGACAGCCAGTTGGGCACTGAGCTTTGCAGCTGACACACTAACACCCTCACCTTTACCTGGACAACATTGTTATGGCTTAGGCGAGATCCCAACAATGGGTGGAATAACTTCTGGCTTCAATTTGCTGTTCTTCATTATGTTGTTTCAAGATGCTTTGGCCCACAGCACTGGCTTAGCTGCACGAGTCAGGAGGTTTAGATTTTCTGTGTCCAGTGTATGCATATTAAGAACTTTCAGGTAATCACATGCTGTGGGACAAAAAGGTGTGGGTTTCTGGTGCTGGCTGAGCTCGAAAGGCATGATGGTCAGTCTTAATGTTGGCTAATCAAATCTGAGGTAACAGTTTTAATCAAGTCCCCCTTGGGGAAATTGCTCTTCTTTCACAGTTACTACAGATCTGTACTACAGCAAGGCAGACATCTCCACACCGGCATCTCAAGCCTTTGGCAAATCTCTGATCAAGCTTAATTTCAGGGGACAGTTTTGAGTAACCTTAGGCTCCTTCACATGGATGGCACTCCATCTTAAGTTCATGTTTGTGCTTTGACCTCAAGAGCAATTCTCAATGTAGCAGAAACCTAGAAACTCCAGTGCCACTGAATTAATAAAGTGGGGAGACTCTCAGCCTGTGTGGGATGGAAGCCAGCTTCTAAGTACTCAGTCTCCTACCACAAGGCACCTGTGCTTTCCTTAGGAGGCCCTGCACATGCCACATGCTGCACTAATTACCCATACACACTAGAATTTCATTCTTCCCACATCTTAACATCAGAGGTCAATCTACACACACACACACACACACACACACACACACACACACACACTAACTGCTTTGAGTGCTTTGAGTGCCAGGAAGGTCTTGCTGTGGGCACAGGGAGTTGAGATGGCAGCAGACAGAGCCCTGTGAGCCTCCTTCAGAGACTACAGTGGGTGATGGAATTACCCCAGGCAGCATGAGTGTTTTTCACCACAGGACACTAAATCCTCTAAATCCTCCTACCACTTATCACCATGTTACCAGGAGAACCCTTAGTAGATGAACAGACTGGAGGAAGATTTTTTTTTTCTTTCTTGTAAGTGCTATGACATCATCCTAGTCATTAACACGGAATTGCTCATAAACACCATCACTTTTGCAATGTTCCACAATGATCACTGGGAGCCACTCTATACACTGAAGGCTAGCATTTCCTCAAGCACTAGGTTGTCTCAAAGGTGAAGCCTCTGCTCTCCTGGAAGCCTGTGGTCATGGGACATCTCTTCTGTTGAAGCATTGGTAGCAGATGTCAAAATGACTCCTTATAACAATTCATCAGAGTCCAATTCCAGGGTGCAGAACTTCGGTGGCAAACACTAGATTTCAATCCCTGTTCTCCTGAGCACCCATCAAGGACTCCTTGACAACTCACCTCCTTCACTCGGCCTCCTTCATCCCTGCTGAGCACATTGCCAGGGACAGAACAGAGATTAGATTTCAAATGAACATAGCAGCCCCTGATTGCAACAAGGCACAGAATCAGCAATGTGCTAAATCCAGCATGATGATGTCTCCTGCTACTTTCAAAGAGAGACAAATGAATTAGAAAGGGGGCTGAGGAAGGCTACTGTCCCTGGCCATGGATGGTCTCAGCAATACCGTCTAACAGACTATCGGTGTCATGTTCCTCCAAACCTTCAGACATGTTGGTAGATTCCGTGTGTTAACACTTGTTACAGCCAGGGGTCACATAGCTTCAGTACTCTCTGGAATAGGAATCATGTCAAAATTTATCATGCGACTTGAAGTCTTTGGGGTTAGGAAAGCAGGTACCAGAGGTAGGAGTCTAGAAGCCAGAAAGAGGACTGACTGGGAGTGAGTGGAAGCAATTCTCTGTTTCATGAGTCTGTGGATCACAGGATTGCTCATGTCCAGGGGACTGTCCAGGAAAGCAGAAGGCTGCCCCTGAAGCCACAGCCAAGCCCAATAACTTCTGTCTGTACTTTCCACTCTGTAGCACTGGCCTACACTCTGTCATGGCCACCTTTCCTGCAGACAGTTCACTGCCTCAGTGGCTTTAGCATAGAGCTGTATGGATGCTCAGGATTCCATGGGGAAGGTGCAGAGTTCCAAATTGGCCTTTGGCTTACCTTTGAAGCCTTCTCCTATAGTATGTAGAGAGAAGTTAGCTTGGCCTTGGCTTGTATTTCCTGTTCAGCCACTGCACTGTCAGCTTTAACTAGGTCCACCCTTTACCTTTCATTACACCCGTGTGTCCAGGAAGGTCTTGTACATGTTTTTCTGTTTGCTTGCTTTCTGTATTCATCTATCTATCTATCTATCTATCTATCTATCTATCTATCTATCTACCTACCTACCTACCTACCTACCTATCTATCTATCTTGATATAGAATCTCCCTTTGCCACTCAGGCTAATCTCAGTCTGCTACCCAGGCTAGCTTGGACCTTCTGATGCTACCGAGTGCTGGGATTACAGTTATGCACATCAGGCTTGGTGCCAACAGTTTATCAAGGCATTTCTCCCAGGACTTTGAGGGGCCCTTACTAGGTGAATTCTTGTTTATTCTCCTGTCTTATTTGTGTATCAAGAAGGTCAGACTGGAGGTCCCTCTTTTGTTCACACATCTGGGTGTGGTGGTGGCGGTGGTGGAGTTGGTGATGGAGAAAGTGGTGGTGGTGGTGGAGGCAATGGTGGTGGTGATGGTAGTGGTGGTATGAGCACAAATTTTAGTTCCAGATTTCCTAGTCTCAAGTGCCATGCCATGGTTCATTAATTACGTGTGTCAGCATGTGCCTGAGTTTCTCACTTTTTCTATGCAGAGCAGATACATGGACTGCTTGAGAACTGTTAGGCACAATGTCTAGAAGCATACTGGGCATATAGTGACATTAACTGTTACCGTTATAGATGGTGACACTGGAGAGAAAAAGACAGGCTCTTAATTGAGTCAGTTGAGAAAGAAAAAAAAAATCTAATGCAGAGTCTTGCCGAACTTGTTACATGTGGGGCAGGAAACACACACACACACACACACACACACACACACACACACACACACACACACACCCTGACACTTTGGGAATCCTGCAGCTTTCTTCTGACCAGTTGGCTTTCCTGCTCTAAAACAGTTCCACTGTGTGGCATGGTAGGCTCACCTGGGGAGCTGCCCTCTGTTTTATTTTGGAAAATGAGAGTTGTGGGTGTTATGTGTAGTACAAAGTGATGCTGAGTTCTTTCTTAATATGACGGGAAATGATTAAATCAAGCTAATTAACATATCCATCACCCCAAATGCTTGATTGTTTTGGGATGAGACTGTTTGAGATTTCCTCTCCTGGCGATAGTGGGATATGCAGCACTCAGTTGTTCGCTCTCTCCACCACGCTATGTAATCACATTTTTAAAAGAAGCAGCGTTATTGCTCCTGTCTAAGGATTTGCATGCTTTAACTCCCGCTCCGGGTCTGAGTTACCCCCCTCTATTCCTTACACTGTGTGTTCAACATTTTTCAGATGTCACACAGAGTGAACACAGTGTTCATCTTCCCCTCATTCTCAGCCCATGTAACACACGGCAGTCAAATAGGAGAGTTTCAAAATTACAGTGCCCAGGCCTCACCCAACACCAATTATATCACGATTAAAATGTGGTAGAGGCAGCAGCTGTCAGACCACTACAAACATTCTGCTTTGAGGGATAAGGAACAGCCAAAGCAGAAACCACCCTGTAGCACACTACCCCATCCCTTCTGTCCACACCTCTTCTCCCCTCTTTTCCCTTCTCTTCTTCTCCTTTCCTCCAGTAACCCCAGCAGAGGAACTTGCGTTATACTTCTGAGAAAATTGAAGTCATTAGATGGACTCTTCCTTTTGCCCCTGCCAAAGCTGTCAAGGGACCCCTTTCTCCAGCCACACCATCCTCCTCTCTTCTCAGAACCAGTACTTGTCCCCTCCCTAGTGATGCCTCCCCTATGTCATTGCTGCTTCCTCTAGTTGTTCCTCTCTGCTCAGTGGCTGTTTTTTTCTCTTGCAGTCATTACTAAGAACATACAGCTTCAGGACCAACGAACAAACCAAAACTATACAATTCCTCCAGCTCTTGCCATGAAGAGCCGCTGGCCTGGGCACCAAAAATCACTACAGAACTTTTCCTAGTAGTCAAGACGTGGAAACAAATTTTGTCCATGGGAGTACCAATGGGGAGAAAAGGCAAATGTGATACAGTCTTGTAAGGGGGTGTAGGACTGGGCACCTCAAAATCTATGAATGCTCAAGTGTCTTTTTAAAAAGGCTCCATTTTCACAGCACCCGTGAAATCCTCTCATAGGCCTTAAATTACCCTTAGATCACAGGCGATGCCTACAGCATTTGTGCTATGGCAATAGTGTGGTGTTCCTGGGAGAACGATAACAAGAGAGTGCATGTTCAGTATAGGTGTGACCATTTTCCAGCTACCTTGATCTATGATTTGTTGAGTTGCGGATATAAGAACTATGGGTGCATAGGGCTATCTGTATTATTTAGTCTTCAAGATAAATGAGATTGTGACATATTCTTCAAGAGGAATGAATCTTTGGGGGCTTTTATTAAGATAGGCCAGCCACTAAGCAAATATGTGATTCTATTTATATGATCTACATTTAAAAAATTAGTAATAGTAAAACTATAGTTAGAAGTCAAAGGCTCAGGATGGAGAGGGTGTGCTCAGTCAGCCTTTATTAGGACAGACTCCTAGAGTGAAACCACTCTGGAGCTGGATGGTGGGGGTGTCTGGGCAGCATCAGAAATACCCTTGCTGCTATGGAGTGTTCAGCCAGGAGCAGGAACAAGCTCATGTTATATCCTGTATTTTACCACAATTAAAAAGTTTAAAATAATAGTAAACATTGTAAACACTAGCTTCCCTGCCTGAGCCTCACCTTCATTTCTCAGTCCACCAGCTATCTGGCTTCTGCTTCCCCATTCTAGCAGACTTCCAGCCACGGTCACCTTGACACACATGCTTAAGACCCAGCAAACTGCTTCTTTCTCTCCTCCCATAATCCCCTCACTGAACCTGCAGGCGACTCTTCCAGTACTCTCGCCCCCATCCTCCAGTTTCCATTGCTCCACACACTGCTATCTCTAACTCTCTCCACCCCATTGCATCTGGTCCATGGGTTAGATATTGGTTCTTTGAACATCTAGGTCCTTTCAAATCTCTCACACCTCTCTGCTCCTCTCACCCAGCACCACAACATCCCCACTCAGAGGAACTCATCAGCTCTCACAGTTTTAATGCAATCCACACATTTATGACTCATAGAGCTGCATCTCCAGCCCTGGCCTTTTTCTCTGAAATTCTTCTGCCTACTTGACCTCACCATTCAGGTGTTTCAAAAGCATCTCACATTTACTGTGTTCCAAATACAACCTCTGACTTTACATTCCAGCCCCAAACCCTGCATCCAGCATTCTCCCTGGTCTCAGCAAAAATGAAATTGTTCAACGGCTCAGCCATGCCTTCTGTCTCTCGTTTTCTTATAACACCCATGTTTACAGTTTCGTGTCCTCCCTTTTCACATATACGGTATGCATACACATTGTGTTCAGCTTTGAATGATGCCTTCAAGATGCCTCGAATCTGCCTCATGCTCTTTCAACCTTGTTGGTCCATCAGCATCTTTCTTCTGCTGTTGCCATGCTCTCCTTACTGGCCCAGCATCCTTCTTTTTTTTTTTTTTTTTTTGGAGCTGGGTACCGAACCCAGGGCCTTGCGCTTGCTAGGCAAGTGCTCTACCACTGAGCTAAATCCCCAACCCCTGGCCCAGCATCCTAAGTGTTTCCTTTTCCTTCTCTCCCTTGCCTTTAGCCACATAAGAACTCTACCTCCACAGGCCATTCAATGTTACTTCTGTACTCAGCTCAAGCTTAGCTTTGCTCTATCCCCAAACTCTGCATATGCAGGACACACACACACACACACACACACACACACACACACACACACACACTTCCATTTCTTTATTCTTCAGCCTATGTCCATTTTGCTTAGCTGGGTCATCATTTTCAAGACCTTTTTATGATGTCACTTGTCCGAGAATTCATTCTTGATCACTGGATGATCACTACCTTCTATTATCATCCATTCCTCATGTCTGACATTGGCTTGGCCTTTACTACTAAAGCAATTCTTCACGTATTTGTTTCAAACTTATTATTACCTGTGTCTTCCTATAAACTTTGGATGCAGTACATACCTGAGCCGCATCTGCTTGGCTCAGTAATGTATTTCTAGAGACTCTCTGACAGTGTCTGCCTGGAACCTGGTATGCTTAATAAATCCTTGTTTGACAGATTGAGGTAATGTCACCATGAAACACAATGTCTTTGACTTAGTTTGTGTTTCTATTGAGATTAAATATGGCCATATTTTAGCAACTTATAATCCCCGATTTCCCACATTTTGTTAACTAGTAAAAATTAATTAAAGTAAATAATACCCAGATTCATTAATGCATAGATTTTATTTGTTTTCTAAAAGGGTTTGAGGGTAATATTTAATGTTTATTTTGTACTTAAAGCAAGAAGATTTTATAAGAATGAGTAACAATTTGGCGCCATTTAAAATAATTCATATTATCAATTTATCTTCATTTTTAGCATCTTTTGGACTTGGGGCTTTCAATCAACTTGGCTTCAATTATGCTTCTAGGATCACTTCCAGTTGCTGGTTAAATGTTTTAGATACTCTTTCTTGCAGTTGCTGCCTATCTTACTTAGCTATGACTGTAATGAAACATGATCACAAAAGGCAAGCTAGAGAGGAAAGGGTTTATTTGGCTTTCACTTCTACATCATAGTCTATCCTTGAAGAGAGTCAGGACAGGAACTCAAACAGGGCAGGAACCTGGAGGCAGGAGCTGACGCAGAGACTATAGAAGGGTGATGCTTACTGTCTTGCTTCCCCCGGCTTGCTCAAGCTGCTTTCTGTGTGGAACTCAGGAGCACCAGTCCACGGATGGTCTCACCCACAATAGGCTTGCCTTACCAGATAATTTGCTAATTAAGAATGTATCCTACAGGCTTGACTCCACCCCCACTTTATGAAAGGATTTCTTAATCGAGGTTCCCTCCTCTCTGATGACTTCAACTTTCATCAAGTTGACATGAAACTACCCAGCACACCCTGCCTTTCAATTAGCAACTATGCAGTGACTAACTGGACCTCAGCTCTGCTCTCTCAATTTATTCTTAATGAGACAGCCCATGTTGCAAATATATGGAAGCTTTACATTGGGAGTTAAAAAAAAAAACAACTTCTAACTGGTATCTCTAATTATGACGTTACATTTTCAGATTACATTCCTCTTATGGGCTATTGTTCCCTGGTCTAGTAATGCATTTCCAAGCATGATTTCCTTATACTGGGTTGGGTGCCTTAATACTTACATGGAGGCTTCCAGAAAATCCCCTACCCTGTAGAGTTTCCAGATAAGTCTTGAGCTTACAGGCAGCCTCGGGCTTGCTGCCTTCAGAGCTTTCCTCCCGAAGCAACTTGTATGCTTTGCTTGAACATAATTTTTTAAAGATAAAGAAAAAAAAATCGCTCAAGCCCAATTTCCTGGCAGGCGTCTCATCTGCAGACTTAGCTGAACACTCCGCGAGCCCTAAAAAGACCCAGCGCTGTGTTTTCTAGGAACCACCGGCGAAGCCCGTCAGCAATCAAATAAGGCGCATGTGACAGGCATATTCTCGGGGCTGAGCAAGGAAGTTGCTCAAGTCTCCAACTCCAAAGAAACAAAAGAGAGAAAAGCCCACTCTGCCTGCTGGGTTCTCGGCTGCTGCTCAAGGTGGCAGCGTCTCTTGTTTGTATTCTGAGCGATTTATTCTTCCTGGTGTCTGTGGGTGGAGCAGACTCTGCAAAGGAAATCTGCCAAAACACTGGAAGCGCGCTTGAATGAAAGTGCTGAAGTATCACTGCGGGCAGGCAGGCAGGTGCCTCTCTCAAGAGCCAGAGAGACGAGAATGCCTGATAGAGAAGAGCCTCACACTGGCCCAAACGCTGGGAGAGAGGTGGTAGCTTGTATCATCAGGGGGAGTTTGGCATCAAGCTTGGACGAGTCTGGTTATGGTAGTTTATGTATGTGTGCCTGTGTGGGTGCATATGTGCCTGCCTTGAATATCTCCATTGGTGCTCACTTCCAACATGCTTGGGTTTACCTCCTTTACGGTGGGTTCTTTACTGGGTAGTGATGTAAGGAGCTATGACTTGAAGGTGTTGGAAATACTATGTGTTTGAATCCTACAACAAGGTCCCACTAATGCCATGTGAATTGAAATAGGCCCCAAAAGTTCTGAGAAAAGCACCAGCTCTTGCTTTGGCACTGGTGAAATAGCAGGTTAAACACAACGAGAGATTGTCTTGGGGCCAAGTTGGGCAAAAATAGTATTGGGAGGAGACAAGCAGCTCCTTTTCTCCTGTAGATTGGCATGGTCCAGAGTTGCTCCAGAGTTCCAGAGACAGCGGGTTAAACCCATGAATAACACATTATCTGACATGCTTTAAGACGTAAGATATTTCTCTTGATAATGGACCTAGGCATGGATTTCACTTTACTGCACTTCACAATTTTTCTATAATTTCTGAATGCCTTGTGACATCAATTACTTCTATAATGTGAGATTTCAAAGTCAGTAATAAGGGCTTCAGGACATGGTTCAGTGGTAGAGCACTTGTCTGGCACTGACAAGACCCTAGTTCAATTCCCAGCATGGTTAAATAAGGAAACAGATAAAATTTATCACCCTCAAAAGAAATAAATTAGAGACTAATTTTAGAATCTGATTCCCTTACCTGCTGAAACCCTAGGACAATGGATCCAGGATACTCTCAAGTCTAGTTAGCGGAGGACCAGCAGGTCTTGGCGGTTGCTATTTTGAATTTGATTTGGATATTGTTCATTTATCTTTCACCTTCTTCCAGAAAGACATGGAATCATCTTTATAAAAGAACGACTTACTTAGAAGGGAAAGAAAAATTGAGGTAGAGTAGACAAAGAAAAAGCAAGAATTATGCTAGACTCCATGGCTTTGCCATCCATTCTCCCATGGGTTTGAGTAGGCCATTCCGACATCTGGTCACAGAATGGTGTCATCTTGGTGAAATGATATATGCCACCCTAGGGGGAAAGCAGTCACCATCGTGGTGGTCTCTAACACCTTGAATAAGGGTCAGACTTCCTTTTCCCAGGGCTTTCTTCCAGAGTATATTGTATTATAACAAACAAGGCTATTAGAGGTGATTTGCATCAAAGGCCTATTTCACATCACAGTCTTCAAGGGAAGGACATATCATCGATGTCAGTAAATGTAAATGGTGGTGGTAGGACACGATCCCAAGAGCTCCTTGTCTCTGTTGATTCCATTTGGACAATGTGGCTCTAAACGTCAGCCTGAGCAAATGGCCTATATTTACTTTCTCCACATCTCCCTTGGTATCATTTCTCTCAAGCACGCTACTGACACATACGCAGGGGAGAGATGTAGAGATCATATTCCTGGCAGTGCAAGAGAGCCTGTGGGTGGCAGGGAGTGCTTCTGGAAGGAATTCACATCTGCTTGAGAACCCAAAGAACCTGTCAAGAATGCTACTCCAGCTTGACGGTAGGCCTGCATCTAACGTGCACCTGCAGAATGTCCACCCATATTGTTGTTTCCCACCTGTTCCCCACATGTGCTGGAGAAGAGCCGACACATCACACTCGTGCTCCACAAAGCAGGGGCAAAGCCATCTTAGCCCACAAGGTTTTGGAGCATGTTTTTTATCACATGCCTCCATCTCGGCAACTTTGTAGTTTGTGTTGTGGACACATCACAACATCCATAAGAATGAACAGTTCACAGAACAAACAGGGAACTTGCATGGGATTTTACACACGATTGATGAAACTATCATGGCAACTCCCATCAAATCTCTCACTTTCTTGAGAGTGCTTCACAAGACCGAAGACATTTCAGTTGCCCTTATAGAACAACAGGGACTGACGTCTGCCATTCTGCATAGGAATGCGAAATAAAATTGACCTGAGAACCTAACCTCTTGCTTGATAAGCAGGATGGTGGTTTATTCATTGGGGGAAACGTCTAGGAAAGGGATAGCTCCACCACTGGGAATGGATAAGGGGTTGTCTGTTTGGAAAGCAAGGCCTGTTTTCCTTCTGGATTAGGCAGGAGGGAATTAACTTGAAGTGCTTGGTAAGGTCTATGAAAAGCCACCAAGCAGAAAGGCCTGTACACAGCTGTAAGGTCAAGCCACTTCCTTAAGGGCTGCACCCTGTCCTATTTGGATATATATATATATATATATATATATATATATATATATATATATATATATCCATTGCTGAGTTCTAAGGACCCCAAGATAAGACAACATCACGGAAATTATATAGGACTTCTGTGTGCTTGCTGGGGACTGAACCTGGGTCTCTGAGTGGGCTAAATACACTCTCAGCACTGAGCTGCCTATTCAATTCATGATCGCTTTCTATACTTAGAGACAAATGCTTCTTGGTATCACTCAAGCCAATGGACCCAGACAGACATTTTCATCAGCTCCCAGAATAATCATGCATTGAAATTTCCTGTTTCCATCCATATCAGGCTTCTATCTGAAACCACTATAACCAGGGTGCGGGCCTCCATGAGAACCGTATACCCTGAACTGAGTGGAGCATTTTGTCAGGTACCACAGCAAAGTTTACCAATCAGCCTCTGTTGCTTGCAACTACATATTTGTCTCATTGTTATTTTTTCTTTTAGTATTGTATGAGCTCAGAGAGTTACTTCCAATTTTTGCACAGATTGAACTTCTATGCATCACCTTTAGTTACTTTATAGTATCCAACTAGGCACTTACATCAGTTATACCAAGGTTATGATATGATAATGACATATAAACCCTATTATTAAAATATTATGCTTAAGACCAGGTGGGGTGTGGTTCTGTGGGGCAGCACTTGCATAGCATGCCTGAGACTTTGCATTTTATCCCTAGCACCACAAAGATAAGGATTAATAGAAAACTAAAAGATTTAACTAAATGAAGGAAGATATCATGTGTTTGAATGGAGACTTTTCAGCTATTTCCAAACTAATTAACAAATACAGTTTCAAATAAAAATTCTGAATTGGTTCATATGACTAAAATGATATCTGAAATTACACACACATCCACAAGAATGAATGGCCAAGGCACACATCTAAAACGGCAGGCGGATGTTTGTGCTTCTACACATTCAGATAGTCAAAGGCTGTGTACGTTTTTATGAGTAGAACGTTGAAAGTGGAAGCGTACAGAGATACCAGGCGGCAGGCAGTTGAAGAAGGAATTTTAATCCTCAGGGAAAGCATTCCAGCATCGACACTGGGTGGAAAGAAATGTTCGCTTAATAATAAAGAACTGGCTTGTCCTTTTTGTGTGCGCAGTGTGGGCACCCAGAGGATGGCCGGGAGGTATCAGAAGTGTATCAGCTGGTGTTCAAAGCCCACAGAGATGCCTTTGGGCAGCAAGCCCTGATAACAGACAGCAGCTGAATGAGGCAGGCTTCAGCAGACCTCACTCGGAGCTCTTTTGTGTTCAACTGTGGCTGACTTCACTAGCTGGTCCTGGTCACCATGCACCCTTCCTCCAGCTGCTCTTCTGCAACTCACATGGTCTCTCCCTGGTCTTGGTAAGCAGAACTGTGATCCCAGTGCCCGCAGCAGAGGCTGAGACAGGAGGATCTCAATTCAAGGTCAAAGTCAGCCTGCACTACACAGTGAGTCTCTGTGTGGAATAATAATAACCTCAAAATTGATGCGTGGCTTTGGATGCAGTTAACTGAGAATTCTCCCTATGCACCCCTCTGCCTGGACAGTCTTCCCTACATGCTCTTCTGGATACTGAGCTGCCAAATTATGAAATCTTTCACAATGGCTCATGATTCGGTGTGGAATTAAGACAGATTCATCCAAAATAAAGAAAAGACTGAATCCCGAGCAGTATTAAGCCATTCCATAATAAATTCCTATCTCAGGACACAAAACAAATAGATTCCACAAAAAGCATAGAAAAGCACTGCGTGTCTTCATGTGAATGGGATGGTCTCACTAAGCAGACCCTACCTGAGGTCCAGACACGGTGCTCAAAACCTGTCCTTTGTGCTGAGGCATGGCTCGCTGGTGCAGTGCTCACTCTGCCCATACAAGACCACAAGTTTTATCCCAGCACTACCAAAAATTAAAAACTTTACACATTGCAAATTAATAAATGACCAAAGAGAAAGAGTAACTGTTGGAGAGCGAGAGCCAGTATCCCTTATATATCGAACTCTTTAAAATGTTAAAAAATAATTTCCCCAGTAGGTGTGTGTGTGCTAATGAGAATACTGAGTATATTAAACATATTCAAACACAGATAAAGCCTTCCCTACCAAACACATGGAAAGATATGGAAAGATGAGTGTTCATCTTAGTGATTGGTGATACACAGTAAGAACTGGATATTCACAAATGTCCTTCAAGTTGATGAAAACAACCCCTCAAAGAAAGGCCCAATGTTGCTCAGGGTGGAGGGAACCGTCATCAAATTTCCATTCCGAATAGGAAGAGTTATCCATCCGCACAGCAATTCTGTCAAGAATGTTATCTGAAACCGTTATAACTTAGAGATGCAGAATCTAGAGATTTTTCTCTAGGGAAAACAACAGTGGTCCTCCTGCAGAGTACTGCTTTATAACACACAGCAATGGAAACGATGTAAATATTTAACACAAGGGACTGCTTTAAAGAACACACTGTGGCAAGGATTACGCTGTGCTCCCATAGCTGAAGGCTAAGCTGCCATTTACACTCACGGGAGTGTGTATGGCTTACCTTCAAAATAGTCACGCTATTTTGTTATCAAGACATAATTGGCTCAACGTTATTCCATTTTTATGGACAAAATGCACAATCACCCTTTATTTGCTTGCTTGCTTGCTTGCTTAGCTTTGCTTCCTAGAGTTTCAACAATCGCATGTGTTAATTATGTAGCTTTTAAGCTTAAAGTCTGTAGCCACTAGAGTTGCTTTTCAGAGACGGGCGATCCTCAGCTGTCCCTGGAAGCAGACAGTGGAGCACAGATGCGAAAGGTTCCCACCACTTTCCCACTGCTTTGTCACAATAGAAGGAAGGTCTCAGGGTCCCCTGCTAGACCATTCTACCAGGTCATTGATGTTGTCAAGGATGACCATTTATTTAAGATGCTCTTCTTTGTGTCCATAGCAGGGGGCGAGAACCAGAAAGCAGGGTATGAATTTTTCACCAGTGCCAGGATATTTCACGGTGGAGGCACAGAGCTCTGTGAGGCTGGTAGACAGCTCTCAGTCTGACAAGTGAAGGTGGAATTGGACAGCAAGCGGGGAACTGAGTAATTGCTCTTTCTTCTCACTGACAATATCAACTGATGTTTGGTATTTTATTACAGTATTCATATGGGCAAGGTTCCCAGGAGACCAATAAAATCTTTCCAGTTGTCTTCAAACCTGATTTGAATAGAATGTGACCATGACAAGATCAAGTGCTGCGCTGACAAACAGAAACACTGCTTATGTGGTTAGTGTGGGTGACTTGGCTATGTCTGCCGTGGGACTGTGTGCAGCATCAGCCAAGCCACTCCAGCCTTGCGACCTGAGCAAGTGGCTATGTCGGGCCCAGGTCATTTTCTCTGTGCCATGAGGATGGTATTAGTTTCTGTCTTCTGGAGTTTTTGTAATGGTTCAAGTAATGTCTATAAAAAGTTAGACCCCATAATTTACCATGTTATTCAGTCTTTTTACACTGATTACATTAACACACATAAGTGATTTTGTGTACAAAATCAATGCTGTAGATGAGTAATATTTGAGGATTTATTACCCAGAATGGGGACTATAATTAATAATGATTCTAGTCCATTCATGCTTCAAAAGTAACAGTGTGCACTGCCACCACCCATTTTTTCTAAGAGGATAGGATCCTCCTTTTTTATTTGTTTGTTTTATTTTGAGTTTTAGAGACAAGGTTTCTCTGTGTGGCCTTGGCTGTCCTGGAACTCACTCTGTATAGGTAGACCAGAGTGTCTTGAACTCAGAGATCCACCTGCCTCTTCTTCCCAAGTGCTGGGATTAAAGTTGTGTGTCACCACCACTTGGCATGTTTCAAAATCAATAATGAGATTCTTAATATTCCAACTAGAGAAAACTGGTAAGTATATAAAAAGAATGGCTTTTAAATTAGCCCTATTTATTCACCTCACGATATAAACACATATCAAAACATCGCACTGAACTGAAAAAAAATCACATACGGTCATTATTTATAATAACTAAAGTGTAAGTTAAAACAAACTATACTTGGTAAAAATTCAATCAGAAGAAATATGAATGAGTTAGAAAATAGGAGAAATAAGAAGAGATTCCCATAAGAGGGTGGATAGCAAGGCAGTGAGATAGAAGAGGGAATTTGATCTACTACTGAGGATGTGGAAGGGAATAGAGTTTGCAGTGATGTACATTAGGACGTGGCCAGCATCAGTTGGAAGCCGGAAACTGGGATAAAAGTGGAGCAAGCTCTAGAGGAGACTGGAAGTTGAAGATCCCCCAGCAGCAGAGCCAGTCATACACAAACACACTCAAACACATAAACACACACATACACATAAACACACTCACACACTCACATACATTCACATACATACACATACTTTCACACACAGACACACACACTCACACATGCACTGACACACATTCACATACTCTCACACACTCACACACAATACACACACAATTATATACACAACTCTTTCATATTGCCTCAGTTAATGAATTAATTAATGCTTTCCTTGATCATTCTTACTGTATCAAAAATCTTCAATCCATTTTGTATACTCTATAATTACACACACATATAATATATATATATATATCCACTTAAATATTTATTGACAATGTAGGTTGTGTCTAATGCACCCTCACACTGCCCAGTTGTCCTATTTAAGCCAGATTTACCCATCAGATAGATGGTTAGGAGGTAAAAACATTATGTCAGAATTAGGAAACCCAGGTTGATTCTTCAATCACTTGTCATGATTAAGAGACAAGGTCTGCATGCACACAATTATAACATGGTTTGGAAAGTGGTATCCAGCTCTGGGAATCCATGGAGTATAGGTGAATTCACATTAAGGAATACTCCTCTACGGGTGAAGGGACTGAAGAAAGCTATAGAGGAAGAGGTGGTGTTTTGGCTAGCCTTGAAAAATGAACAAAAAGAATTTAGTGAATAGTAAGTGGGGCGAAAGACATCGTAGGAAGAAAAAGGCATGGCTGAGATTTGAAGGAGCTCTGAAAAGACCAGTAGGGAGCTGGGTGCTTATTGTAAGAAAAGAAGGAAGGAAGGAAGGAAGGAAGGAAGAAGGAAGGGAGGAGGAAGGGAGGAGGGAGGGAGGAAAGGGGGGGAGGGGGGGAGGGATGAAGGAAGAATGAAGGAAAGAAAGAAGGAAGTCAGGCAGGCAGATAAGGGTAGGAGCAGAGCCCCCACCCCCCATATGCTCACCCACTATCCAGTGGACATAACTCATTGGAAGAAGTGCTTTGTATGTGATCCCTAGGAAAGAAGGACTCTGTGCTTAACTCCTGGTCTTAAATACCTGTATCAGTCAGAGTTCTCTAGAGTTACAGAACTTATGGAATGAATCCATATATAAAAGGGGAAATTATTGGAATTATTTATAGGCTGCAGTCCAACTAACCCAACAATGGCCAACTGTGAATGGAACATCCAACAATCTAGTGGTTTCTCAGTCCTCCAAGGCTAGGTGGTTCAGCTGTTCTTCTATAGGTGCCAATAGATGTGCTGGCACGTAAGTGCAAGCAGGTGAAGTGGAACAAACCTTTCCTTCTACTGTCCTTATTTAGGCCTCCAGCAGAAGGTATGGCCCAGATTAAAGCTGTATCTCAAGATCCAGATTAAAGGTGTGTGTCATCCCACCTCAAGCTCTGCATCAAAAGCTGTGTCTTACAGCTGCAAATTCCCGATCGAAAAGTGTGCTGTCTTCTTGCCGCATGATCTGAGTCGCAGGTGTGCCCTCCAGTTCTGGATTGCAGTTCATTCCAGATATAGTCAAGCTGACAACTGAGAATAGACATCATAATACCTAATCACACTCACTAGATACATGGTCAATTCCATCAGGTTGCATGGTCCAAATGAAGAAACAGAAAGAGTGCCAGAGAGCTACACGTTCCCATGTAAAGGATTACTGCACTGCTCTCAACTGAGTCAGGCAATCTGTGTGCAGGTATTTGTGGTGTACAGAGGAACAATACACATTTCTTAAAGTATGAATCATATTTGCGAATTGGCAAATCTAAATCTCTAAGAAGCTCCATCCAGATCAACAGGAAAGTCTACGTGTGTGTGTGTGTGTGTGTGTGTGTGTGTTCTAGAAAATTATTGATATAATATGGAGTGCAAGATTATCACAGGGAGACTTGAGAAGGAAGTAATCTTGTATCTTGCTTCAGCTTCTTCCTTTCTGTCCTTTAGCACCATCTCCAAAATGAGAACGACCTCAGAGTTTGTTGTAAAGTTTCAATAATATAACTTTTGTAGATTATGACGTGTCTGGCATAGCAAGTAGTAGTTGACACAAAGAGAAGACTAAGAGACTAGAGAGAGCCTTCATAGCTAAGAGTACCGTTTGCTCTTCCAAGGAGCTGGGGTTTAATTACTAGCACCCAGACAAACCAGCAAACAACGGTCTGTAACTCCAGTTTCAGGTGATCCAGTGCCCTCTTCTGGCTTCTACAGGCACTGCACACATGTGAACTACAGACATACATGCAGGCAAAGCACTCATTCATACATGAAATTCTTCAAACAGTTTTAAAAGAGAGTATGATGGATGATGGTGAATAAAATAAATAGATGTGTCCTCTAAGAGGTTCCACCCAGCAGCTGGCTGAAACAGATGCAGAGACCCACAGACAAACATTGGACAGAGCCCGGGTAGTCTTATAAAGACTTGAGGGATTCACGGTCCTAGAGAGACTAGGAGTTCCACAGGATGGTCAACAGAGTCAACCAACCTGGATCTTAGGGTCTCCCAGAGACTGAACCTCCAACCAAAGAGCATACATGGACTGGGCTTAGCCACCCCCACCCCTACACATAGTCAGCAGATGTGCAGCCTGATCTTCATGAGGGTACCAACAATTGAAGCAGGAGTTGTACTTAAATCTCTTATCTGCATGTGGATCCCACTCCCCTAACTGAGCTGCCTTGTCTGACCTCAGTGGGAAAGGATGTGGCTATTCCTGTGGAGACTTTGGGGGGTTGGGGGATACCAGGGAAGGCTCAAAAGAAGGGGAAGTGGGATGGGGGAGGGACTATGTGAAGAGCAGACCAAGAGGAAGGGGGCAGCCATGAAAATTATATAATTTGGTATGTAAAGTAAATAAATTAATGAAAAAAGAAATATAGAGCATAGATAAATAGATGATAGATAGATAGATAGATAGATAGATAGATAGATAGATAGATAGGCAGATAGGTGATCTTTGTTAAATCACAACAAAACTACTGATCATGGAATAGTAATGTATGTAGTTTCTTGAGCCAGCCACCAGACTTAGAACTTTCTCCCCTTAATATAATGTGTGTAATAAGCATGAAAATCAAGCATGGCTGTAAATACCAGGTATTTTACTTCCTAGAGGGAAATATCATTGTGTGTCAGATACATTCCTAATATTACAGGGTATATGCAGGTCCTGGGGTGGCCTGCTTTGTGCCAGGATATTTCTGAGGCTTCCAGAGTGTTGCACATCCTTGAAATGTCAGATGACATTGTCTGTCCCAGTTATTTTTCTTTGAGTTATACTTTGAAAAACTGAGTGACTTTGTGTTACCCAGTAAAAGAGTTAAGAGGCCTAGACTAGAGATTTGGAGGGTGCAGTGCCCAGGTGAGGGTAAATGGAATCTGAAATCTGCAAATGAATTCCACCTTAAGCCCACTCCTGGGAGAGTGGCATAGACCCTACACTTCCATAGGGAGTCCATTAAATTGCTAGCTTGGCACAGAGACAGAGGTCAAGCCTCATGTACCCTCTCACAGATCCACCTAATGCCTCCTGAGGCTCCCACCTGATCCCACTTCCAGGAAATTCCCAGACTTTTTGTCTTTCATGAGCAAGATTTAAACAATTCAAGGGGACATACTTGGGCCTGCCTCCATGCCAGGAGGAGGATTAGCTCCCTGGAGCTGAGCAGAGGATGCTAAATGATCCTTTTGTAGTGATTACAATAGCCAGGAGCTAAACAAACCATCCTCAGCCTCTCTGGACACAGAGGAGACTTGCTACCATAAGGAAATGGACCACAGCCATTGGCATGCAACCCTTCCAAGGAGACCTAAAATTTGCCTTTTAAAATGAATCTGATAGAAAAAAAAAAAGAAAGAAAAGAAACAAAACGTTGCTTCCCCATGTGGGCATAGCAACCCATGCAATATCATCTTTTTCAGGCAGAATTAAAAATGAAAAGTCCTCGCCAGAATAGGGAACCTAAACAAGGCTACACAGGAGACTCATTGGCTCGATCCTGAAGGGTGAGATTCCGGAAACTCTGTATGAGAACCTATGTAGTAAGGAGTGGTGAGGGTTGGATGAGAGCATCAGAATCAATGAACGCATGATGTCATTGGCAGCCCACCCATCCTTGGATGCCTTGGAGGACTACCACATTATGATGCCAATCCTTACAGTTTGCCTCCCATGATATCTCATAATACAAGATGAGAAATGCTTGTGCTGGACTGTGTTAAAATAGCAACCAATCCTCAATCATTGCCAATGTGTGTTATACGTAAGGTGGGGAGAGAGTGTTGCCTGACTTCTCCATACACATTCATACCCTGATATACATAAAGCATTATAACCTATAAAAAAACTGGTTCACACCAGTTTCCACTTTGGTGCTTAAGAGAGAGAGCAGGTGGCAAATGGGGGAATTCACCATGTTTTTCTGCCTCAAGAGTTGATTTGTTTACTCATTACATCATTCAAAACTCTGCACAAGGACCTTAAAGAGCCTAGGAGGGCTAAGATCCAATGTTACAGATGCAGTTCATCTCCTTCCCCTAAGTGTTCAATGTAGTAATTGTTGGAGAGATGAGGCTGAACGGAGAAGTATTTGATCACCTTCCGAAAAGTGAGAGTAACCAACCACTCTGCACAGTGATGACTTAGGCTCCCCTTCCAGAGGAGTGGGGAGCACCACTGCCCTGGAGGATCTACGCATGGCTGTAAGAGCAGAAAGTGAAGATCTGGTCACAAACATGGCAAGGGTTGAAAGAAAAAGGCCCATGCAGGTGGAAGGCATTTCAGAGGGAACAGGAGTAGGCAGAGAAGGAGGCCCAGCCACTGTGAGTTTCTGGACTGTTGGGTGAGAGGACATGACCAAGGACCATGGGTGCTAGCTACTTGCCTTAGTGGATCAGAACAGTTTTTCCCCTAACGATTCTTCCTTACACCAGAGATTAAACCTCTTTGGCTTTAAGCAACTAAACTGACCTCTTGGGAGTTTGGAGCATTCAAAGATTCAAGACCAGATTGGCAGTCTGAGAAATGATGCCATATCTGAGAAATGCTGTTCTAGCAGCCATGCAAGCAAACCCTAAAAGGGGCTGGGCCTGGAAGAGAAGAGAGGTCATAAAGTTGTTTTGACATTTCTCGAGTGTGGTGTTAGGTCACAGTCACAGCGCATGCTGGATTTGCCCTGTATTCTTGGATCTCATTGATAAAGCCACGATTTATAATTTGCATAGAATCTGTACACTTCCCAGGTTTCTGTGACTCACTGAGGAGGGATTCCATGTGTTATACTTATGCCTGAGTTACCATTAAGAGTATCTGACCCCCCACCCCCAAACACCAAAGCACCCTTCCTCTTTCAAGTATGGGAATTGCATGCATGACCCACCATGCACTCAGCTTCAACCTCTGTCCTCATCTACCATTTCCCACTCCAAACATACACACAAGCAAAAAAAAAATGCTTAGCCGGATACATGTACACGCGTGTCTCACAGAGAAAACTGACCATTTCTCTTAGTATGGTATATAAATCAGTACCAGTGATGGAGCATTCATGGCAAGCCCAGTCATCATTCACTGCCTAGGTGATGATAGGAATTCTGTTTCTTGGTGGTCTATTCCCTTTTCCAGAGATCCATCTGCTGTTGGTGGGCAGAAGGTTCTTTGCTCGGCTCCCTGCTTCCTTCACAGAGCCTTGGCGCTCAAGTGGAGGTTGTTTTTCCACTTTATGGCCCCATCAATGTATCAATCAATGAGGCCTGGCCACTAATTAATTGTTATGCTATCCTGTTCCATCCATCAGGAAGACTGGTGGCCCCAACTGGGCACTGTGCCAAGACTCAGGAACTGACTAAAGCAAGAAAAGGAGGGGAAATGGGTGAGTGAAGGAACACAGATGAGATCAGTTGATACACCAAGGGACAGAATGCCAAAGTTAACAGACCATCTACACATCCCCAGTAAGAACTCCTGGCAAACTCTTGGATCTACCATCTTGCCTGTGCTACATAATGCCAAGAATTCTGCTTTTCTATAGTCCATACAAGAGCCTACTTCCCACATACCTCAAACCATCACCATAGACCCTACCAGAAGTTCTTGCGGTACACTAAAGTAGAATTTGTCTATGTGAAAATGTCAGGCGTAGTATGGAAAGTTTTCTGACTGACTCTCTATTCTTGATCAGTGGCTGTCCTACCTACCCACTGGCTCCAGATGGATTATTGGATGGGCTGTCTTGTACCATGGCTTTCGGGTGAGCTTAATGAAAGACACTCTCTGAAAAATATGGAACAGTGACAGAGAGTGAAATTGGAATACTTAAACCCCATAGTACGTCCTTGTACATTTATGGGCATGCAGCGGTGTCCCTCAAAGGTCAAAGGGCACTAAGCAAGCTCCTCCTACATTGCACTCCATGGTGGATAAAACTCCCCACAAGTTCCAGAGTACTGACCCATCCTTCTGGATTTCCTGCTCACATCCTTGAATGTTGCTCATACATTGAAGTTGTCCCAACATACCCAAATGGATACATATGTATTTCCTTCATGCACCCTGCTCCATGGACAAATATCAAAGACAGGTTATTTGTGGTTGAGTTTCTCAAGTTTTCAACAAGTATTTATCCAAGAAAAGGATCTAGAGTCAGCATGCCTCACCTACAGTCACTGCATGCCTCACCTACAGTCACTGCATGCCTCACCTACAGTCACTGCATGCCTCACCTACAGTCACTGCATGCCTCAGCTACAGTCACTGCATGCCTCAGCTACAGTCACTGCATGCCTCAGCTACCGTCTCTACAGTCACTGCATGCCTCAGCTACAGTCACTGCATGCCTCAGCTACAGTCACTGCATGCCTCACCTACAGTCACTGCATGCCTCATGCCTCACCTACAGTCACTGCATGCCTCACCTACAGTCACTGCATGCCTCAGCTACAGTCACTGCATGCCTCACCTACAGTCACTGCATGCCTCACCTACAGTCACTGCATGCCTCACCTACAGTCACTGCATGCCTCAGCTACAGTCACTGCATGCCTCAGCTACAGTCACTGCATACAGTCACTGCATGTCTCACTTACAGTCACTGCATGCCTCACCTACAGTCACTGCATTCCTCACCTACAGTCACTGCATGCCTCACCTACAGTCACTGCATGCCTCACCTACAGTCACTGCATTCCTCACCTACAGTCACTGCATGCCTCACCTACAGTCACTGCATTCCTCACCTACAGTCACTGCATGCCTCACCTACTACAGTCACTGTCACTGCCTCACCTACAGTCACTGCATGCCTCACCTACAGTCACTGCATGCCTCACCTACAGTCACTGCATTCCTCACCTACAGTCACTGCATGCCTCACCTACAGTCACTGCATGCCTCACCTACAGTCACTGCATGCCTCAGCTACAGTCACTGCATGCCTCAGCTACAGTCACTGCATGCCTCACCTACAGTCACTGCATGCCTCACCTACAGTCACTGCATGCCTCACCTACAGTCACTGCATGCCTCACCTACAGTCACTGCATGCCTCACCTACAGTCACTGCATGCCTCACCTACAGTCACTGCATGCCTCACCTACAGTCACTGCATGTCACTGCATGTCTCACCTGCAGTCACTGCATGCCTCACCTACAGTCACTGCATGTCTTACTTATAGGTACTTCATGTCGCTGAACCTCTTTTCTTACCTACAAAATAAATAGCTTTAAACCCACATCTTGGTGGTTGAAATTTTTCTTCCAATGAACTCAGATAAAATAACAACTCAGAAGATTAATGGAACCAAAGGAGCACTGAGTGAAAAGCGGGGTTGGTAAGGACAATGAGGACACAGAATCCTGAAGACATGACCCTTTGAACCCTTTTAAGAAACCTACATAGCTTACTAGAGGCATGTCGGAATACATGGTTCTCAAGGTGCCACTCAGAGACTATGTGACATGAGCACAGAGTAGGTCTGCCTCACAGGGTCACTAGTGTCATCTCTTGTAACCATTCCAGGGAGTCACTGGCCTTTCTCTTAGGGCATGGCAGGTAAGGGCCATGGATGGTGTATCAGATTTAATGAACCAATAATGTCCTTATTGTCAGAGTAAAGGCACTGAAACCTATTGTGCCATCCTGTAACATACCTTCCAAACTGGTGGACTCTATAATATCCCAACTATTCCATGGGTAGATGTTCTGAAATGTAAACCTAGAACATAGTCTACCTGCAGACATGCTCAGTGATTTTGCTAATATCAAAAGTTTTGAAAATATCTTTAAGTTGCTCAGGGGAGAAGCACACAGCCATAACTGCTCCACCTCCATCAGATATCTCTTTGATGGAACACCAAAGCCTCTGGGCTACTAGGGAGGATAGTAGAGATTTTCTACAATATAGGTACATCTGTCCATGATTTAATGAGAAGATTGGCAAATCTTTTCTCAGAATTCAGTAAGAAACGAGTGCACAAAATTGTGACAGCCATTCTATTGCTCCAGACTTTAACTGATGGGTAAGTCTAGTTGTGATCTCCAGGATTTGGACATTCCTGGAGAACTAGTAAAGCACTGATTAGAATGTGTGTGTTGATGCTATCAGAAAGGATGAGCACGTGGGAGTGGGTGAACTAAGTGGAACAGATTTCATGTTGGTGGTCCCTATCCTAAAGACTGGAGAGAACAGATGTAGAAAGCAAACCTCTCTTCTCCAAGAAGGGACTCTTGTTTCTCTTCTGTCTTGGACATTAAATCTACTGGAACTCTGGGCTCTGGACTCCAGAAAGAACAGCAGCAACTCCCCCATCAGCTTTACCACCTCAGATTCTCAGACTCTTGACCTTGAACTATACCAATGGCTATCATGGTCCTGGGTCAGTCATCTGGGAATGAAGTCTTGCTTCCAGCATTCCATGGCCTCCTGCCTGGTGACAGCTTATCTTGTGACCTCTCAGATACCATGGTTATGAGAATCAATACTCTCTTATATAAGTTACATATAAGAATCTATTGGTCTTGTTTCCCTGGAGATCTTTCAATAAAACACACTGGCTTTAAAAAAAAACCAATAATTTGAGAAACATATCTTTTGAAAACAGCTCAAATTTGGGTGGGAGCACTGATCACATAGTAGCCATAGTCAGTCTTGTCTTGGACTCATTTTTCTCTCCTCAGTCGGCACAGAAATACAATCAGTGTTAGATGGAATGCTCACCTTTGTGCTACTGTAGTCTAAATATGCTCACCAGCTCCTGCTTGTTCCTCTCAGCAGAGAAGAGCAGCTATACCAGTACAGGCTATCTTCTCTTCCTAAAGCAATGATGGTGGTCAGGGTCCACTGGGAAGATGTATTCTTCTAGATGTCAAAAAGAACTGTGGATGTAGTTAAATAGTAGAGCATAGGCTACTAAACAGAGGACTCAAAGTTCAATCCTTGGCATTGAAAGCCAACAAAAAAAAAACAAAACCAAAACAATTGAGAACACATGCTTGGCCAAAGCAGCTAAGATCCCTGGAGTTTGGATGACAGAGATTAAGTACAGAACCATGTTAGAAAATTATAGCAGTCAAAGACAGAATGCTTGATCAAAGAGGGGCCACTGTTAATTATTTGGGCAAGCTACAAGGCAGCAAGGTGTGTGAGTGTAGGTGTGGTGTGGGTGTGCATGCATTTGAAAGCCCAAGAGACAAGCTTAAGACAACACGATACAGAAAGGTTAGATCTAACAGATTAGGCAATGTTTGTCAGGCTAATGCAAGCAAGAAGGAAGTAGGACTGGCAATATAAAAATCAAATCGAGTGAGCTTACAGGGCAAAGGAGGCACTGAACAGGACAGAGTGCTGTTGAATGGGGATAAAGAGGCGGCATCATAATACAGACCTACCATCCTGAGCCTATTGAATGGGGAAAAAGGAGAGGCATCATAATACAGACCTACCATCCTGAGCCTTTCTTACTTCACTGTGTAGCCCTGCCATGTAGAAAGACAACTCTGTTAAGAATCCAGACAGGAAATGACAGGGATGTAGGAGTAGTGGGAGACCTTACCACACCTCCCTCAGTCTTTGACAGATTAAGTAGGTGAAGAATGAATTAGGGTGTAGAGGGACTGGATAATATGTTTTACTGTAAGAGATGAAAATTCACCTTGTGTCTAACTGCCAGTAAAGCATTCGTGAGAACCGAGATTACAGTAGCTCACAAAAGAAATCACAATAAGTTCCAAAAAGTACAATTTGGACAGGCTCTGTTCTCTGACCACGTTAAAATGAAACAATATTAATGGCCAAAGTTCAAACCAGCAACCCCAAACACTTTGAAATTTAACAGCACTCTACTAAATAACTCTTGGGTCGATGAGAAACTAAGGCTGCAATTATAGAGCCCTTAGGTCCCAGCCACAGGAAGAACACCGCATGCTGACACATACGGGACAGTGCCAGAGATAAGGTCAGTGCTGAAGACCTGAGATGATTAACAGAAGAGACATAAGATAAGTGGACTAAAGAGTCAAGTCCAGAAATAAGAAAACAAGAATAAACCAAACCAAAGAAAATGAAGAAGCAGGAATAGCAAATTCCACAGTATAAAATAATTTTGGAGGTTGAAAAATAATTGCTGTCAGTGAGATGGGTCTTTCTAAGTGAATAATAATATGGATAAATTGCTAAACTAAAAATATCATGCTAGCACCCCAAAAGTGAGGAAAGGGGTACGCCTTCATCAACAGGAACTTTTGGGGGCGGTTCTATAGTTTTAAGCCAACAGACTTTAAAATGTCCAATAGATCCTTTATTTTATTATTATTTTTGTTATGTGTATGAATGTTTTGCCTGCATGTTATCTATGCTATGTGAAGTGTGCGTGTGTGTGTGTGTGCGTGTGTGCGTGTGTGTGTGTGTGTGTGTGTGTGTGTGTGTGTGTGTGCGTGCACACACACACACACCTCCACAGGCCAAAAGAGGACACTGAATCCCCTAGAGCTAATTAGGCAGTTTTGAACCACCATGTGGGTTCTGGGAATGAAGCCTGAATCCTCTGCAAGAGTCTCTAGTATTCCTAACTGCTGAGCTACCTCAGCGTTGATATTTTAAGGAAAGCTATGACTTATAATTCAAGGAACAAAGAGCAAAAATCTCACATCTTTTCACTACTTAATTTAGACTAAGAAAGCTAGAATGGATGGATGGATGGATGGATGGATGGATGGATGGATGGATGGATGGATGGATGAGTGTGTGAATGTATGAGGACTCTACTCCCAAGTATGAGAAGGTAGCACACACACTGGTCAGGATTTAGGGGCTAGTGCCAGTGCCAGACTCAGTGGCTGGCTATAGACCCTTAAACAATCTTTTCCAACCTCAATTGCCTTATTTCTAAATTGCGAATGACAGTGGTATGGAGCTTCTGAAGTTGTCAATGAAATAACAAAACCCAAACCTCTAGCAGTTTGCTAAAGAAAGACCCCGTATCCACGGAGACACAAAAGACACATGTAGTGATATATATACCAAGTCACACAAGATACACACACACACACACACACACACACACACACACACACACACACACACACTAGACATTGATACTATTGTACTCCTCCAGACCCTCTAAGTAACCAATATGTCAAATACAAAGTAAATAACTTTGAAGCATAGAGACAGAACCAGCCCAGAGATAAAGATTGCACCACTTTGCTTTGCAAAATCATAATTTTAATACAAACCTTAGCAGTGTTAGCACAGAAAATCCAAATTCTTTACGAGCATATGTGTACACATATATAAGTTAAATATGAGCAAATGAAATCCAGAGTTGCAATAAAATAAAACACCAGAATCAAATAAGGCATGTCCTGGGAGGAGAGGAATGTTTCAGCATTGGAAAATCTACCATCTACGTTGGCACATTGGGAGGCAATTGACAATGTGTTGACCCAGAAATGTAGTTATTAGCCTAAGGAAATAACACTCAGCCAAAGACTGTGCTCAAGGTTATCTGAGGTAACGTTATTAAATTCTTAAGAAATCCAAATACCCAAACTGGAGGAATTCTCAAATATACTTAGGTTACACTGTGCTTAAACAAACAGACTATGCTTATGTGACATATAGAAATAAAAGATAGACTCTCCTATGAGAAGAACTTTGGTGAAATCATTAAAAGAATGTTTCAATGAGTATTTCAAAATGTAAAAATATATTCATGATGTTCAATAAACATAGAAAAAAATAAAATAATAAACGGTGAACAGAGACTATACATTTTAATGTCTGTGTTTATGTGTATGTATATGTACTATATACATAAGAATCACATAGATACACAAACATGTAAATATAAATATTGAGCTAACTCCTTGCTTTTGCTGATGCAGAAATGATGCGATGTGTAGTTGTCTACAGTTATCATTTTATGAAAATGTGAAGATGAAATCACCATCATGTTTTGATTCTTTTTAGGCAGATTAGTCTGCATGAAAATGCACACACACATGCCATTATTCATTATAATGTTTAAGTGTGTGAGAGAGAAGAGTATGCACAGCCCTTTGTGAAGCAAGGGAAATTAGACGGAATAGAATGAAATGTCACAGTGGTTATTATAGGGCAGTTTTAATTTTCATTTCTGTACTTCATTTGAAATACTATTCCTTAATGCCAGCACATAAAATAATGCCAAATGTTAGAAAAATTACTTTCAATGAGTCTCAAATAAGGAGCAAAATTCCACCCATATTTTATGTCAAGTTACTTACCTGGTTATGGCCTCATCTTTTCAAGATGCAATTTAAAGATTGCAGTTCAGGTACCTGGGGAATTTCATATGGTGTCTGGCTGTGACAAACTAATAGTATATATTCGTTAAACTCCACTCCCTAGTCAAGACATTTTTAGGATTAGTCAAGAAAGAAAAGATTCATGTAAGAACAAATAAATCTAGACATTATGTTAAGTGAAATATGTCAGCAGAGAAAGATTACAGCACATTCTCCTTGTGTATGGATGCCAAAATAGTTGATCTCGGTATTGAATATGATTTCTAGAAGCTGGAAAGTATGAAGCGGGGTGAGACAAGAGAGAAACTGGTTAAGTTCCAGAGCTTACACCATGGGTTTGGGGGTAGCAAAAGCTGTCTGCAATGCCTAGTCTGTGTTCTACGACTGGCAAGACGCTTTCAAACATGAAACAATGACAGAGGCATGTTAATTCCCTGGTTTACCAACTCACACTGTACATGTGTCTTTAAATAGCATGTTACACACTCAACTAAATGCAATAATTAAAATCACAGAAAGAGTCTAAAACGACAAAGGTACCCTTGTTTAGCATGGGTCATGGAATGTAACTGGCTATCAGAAATAATTCCCTAGATTCTAGGTATCTAGCACTCTTTCCTACTGTCACTAGAACTGTAAGGTGGAGGATTCAAAATATCACCAGTAACTATCATTCCATCCATTCAATGTGGACTCTATTTTCCTTTAAAGCTTGCCACTTTGTTTTAAAATGGGAAAACAAACCAAATAAGCAAAGAAAGAACAAAAGTTGACCATGACTCCTGTCCTCTCCCCTTCCGACAAGAGGTTTCATTAGGAGGCCTAGGGTGGCCTCAAACCTCCTCCCTCCCTCACCCTCCTCAATTCTGAGACCACAGAACTTCCCCACAACACAGTTTCTCTTTTCCCTTTCTTTCCTCTATGACTCAACTCTCCTCCCCCTCTCATGGTCACCTCTCTCCTCTCTTTTTATTCCCCCTTTCTCTACAATATGGAGTGGAATTTTCTCTTACTGCTTAAAACCAGGTCTAAGGCAGAATGGATTTAATAATGGAGTCAACCCTCCTCCTTGACTGGATGTTTTGCTGACCTATTTAAAAGATTCAGTTTTAATAGACGAAACAAGACATCATTCACCCATTCTAGAATTATGTGTTTGAAAGAAAGAGAATAATTTGTCATAGAAATGGTGAAAGAGAAATCTTGATTTAAAAAAATGACTTGTGACTGGATTGGGGAGATTATTTCGGAAGAAGACTTTATGTTTCATTGGCTATGAGGGTTGAAAGCAGAGAATTGCCAAAGTGACTAATATTTGGAATTCTAAGCTCATGGGGCATCAGTGTCATAGGCCAGAGCTCAGAGCTTAAGCATTGAAGACTAAAATGGCAAAGACATTTTGTAAAGGGCAGGGATTTCAAGGGGATGAAAGGGGTTCATATGTGTTTTAAGATTTAACATTCAAGCTACATGTGATTTGAAAGTGATCCTTTTAGGCAAGAAGCTATGAGCCAGAGTCCAAGTCTTCATGAAGCCCAAAAATTCTGGGCCCAACAAAGGCAAAAGGGGGACTAGAGTTTGAGACCATGGGTTGGAAGGTCACTTTCAATAAGATGCACAGAGACGGAGATAATATCCCAGTCCTGCAGTGATGGAAGACCTATGACTTATAATTCAGGGAACAAAGATCTCATGTCTTTTCTTCCCCTTATTTTGGCTAAAATCATATACATGTACCAATGAAAAGCAAGAATATAATACTGTGTTAAAGTAATAACATAGTGTTGGGGTATACTTTAGAGGCAAGCCAAATCTTCATTCAAACCACTTTAGAAATCTTTGGAATGGCATGAACTCTGAGCATTGGCAGCCTGGCTCTATTGATTTTATTGTTCATTCGATCTAAGTGGGCTTCTGTGTTATGAATAGAGAGAATGCTTTTGAACTATCGGGCTGTGTCAGTTAGCCAAGGACCCAGGACTCCTGATCTCAGACAGTGAACAGTACCTGATCTGCATCTCAGGTGTTGTCAGACCTGTATGTATAAAAAGAAGAATCTCCTTCCCCTTTATAGTGGGTTCTTCCTTCCTGACCCACATGTATCCTAACATAGCCTCTACGGCCACTCAGCCAGATCTAAGGATGTGTGTGGAGGGGGCTTGTCACACAGTGACCAAAGAAGGTTGATGTCGTTGGAAAGAGACAGAGACAGCAGGAAGAGCTTGTTTTTGAGCCTAGTATATTATTGTATGCCTTTCCGGGAAAGGCTTCCTTTGAGTCAGATCAAACTGTAGAGATGAGTAAAGAGAAGTGCTGTTGGGTTGGAAAGCCAACAGAATGCCTGACTTCCTTTAAAATGTCTTTTCTGTGACTTTCAGGTGATCGTCAGTATAATCATCCTATATTAAGCAGCGCTACCCAGACCCCTACACATGGTGAGAGTTGACTGAGAGCACCCTGCATCGTGTCCGCATGCCACGTGGCTCCATTCCAAGGATGGGGGAAGAAGGTGGAGCCATGTGCCTGCCTTCCTCCAGACCACACAGCTTCACTTTCCTTCGAGAACGTTGTCCCCTGGATGTTTGTGTCTGACATAAGAATATTTTTTTCTGCCATAAAAGAGAAGGGAGACCCTTCCTCAACTCATTCATATTTGTAATCTCTATTGATTCTTGTGGCCACAAACTCTATACATCCATAGCAAGGAGATGAATGTGCTCTTTTGCTTAAAGCCTTTAGGTATTATTGGCAAGCAAAACAAGACTTAGTTGAACCATCTTGATCTTCCTCAAATTAATTAATATTTGACCAAACTTGAGCTTGACTTGTGTTTTACCCTCTTGGCAGAGAAGAGGCTGATGGTTGCCCAGCAGAAAGCTTAGCAAAAGGACAATGGGTGATAAGCCCACCTTTCCCTGTTAGATCCTAACATCCTCCCAGAAGACCAGATCTTAACATTTGGATCCCCAGATAAAAACTATTTGGAGTCTTTCTCAAAACTCAATAGAATATATGACAGCCCTGTAAACTGTGATCTCTTAGTCATGCTTGTTTCTTCCCTTTGAAAACCTAAGTGATTAAATAGTAATGATCAATAGGTGTTTCTTGAGAGACACACTCAAAACAAAGATCAATCCGAAGCCAGGTCTGATGGTGCAGGCCTACAATCTTACACAATAAGGAACATGAGGCAGGAGGATTGCCAGTTTCAAGGCACATTTAAGCCAGAGAATCAGTTCAAGGGCAAACTGGGAAACTTAGTGAGCTATTGTCTCAAAACAAAAACAAAAGCTAGATTCGTGGTAGCACTCTTGCCTCCCATGCACAAGGTCCAGAGTTTATCCCCCATACAGCAAGAGAAAAATAAGATAAACTAGTCAGCACATAGCAGAGGGATTACCATTCTCAAGTCATATTATATAGCACCTTAGCACGGAGGCTAAGGCACATCTAAATTAGGAAGAAGAATAGGGTATTGTGGCATGCTTTTTCAGTGCTACAGGCTAGAGGACACCTATTATGAGAGGATAGGAACATCGTTAGAAGCTCTGGTTGTAGGATATAAAAAAAATAGAACTGAGATCACTTCAAAGAGATTGATGCCAGTTGTAATGTTGATTGTTGGAACAGTAAGGAAGACTGAGAGCAGGAACATCTTAAGGTAAGAATTGAGATGGTTTTGTCACTCAAAATTTGTATCTCAATGAGAACCAATGAAGACTGAAATGAGGAACCAAGAGTATTTGGAAGAATGGAGGCTTGGCTATGGATACCATCTAAAGAAAAACAACCAGTGTGCAGGAATTGGTGAAGGTGAATTTAATTCTGAATTATAGAATATGCTATGACTGTAGAAGATACAAGAAAAAAATATTCCCTAGGTAATTTAAGGTTGGAGTCAGAGATGTTTTCATTAGTCTTTGAAGGGAGTAACAGAAGGCTTGAAAGTGGGGACTATCTGTGCAAGAATTCTTCAGAGGGGAAATACAAGGCAGAGGCAGAGAGTCTGAGAGATGCTGTGGGGATTAGTGAGTAGGAAGAAGAGTCAGAAAAGGCAGACCAGGAAAGCTTGCACTTGTTCAGTAACATTCTGGAAGGAACAACTACTGAGCTGAGCCTCCTCAGGAAGAGCCACCACAGGCATAGAGCACAAACAGAAGGGCTGTTCCCTACTCCACCTCTTCCTGTCTCCTCTCCTCCAGCTGGTACAAGGAGATGGGGATAGATGAAGCCCCAATGTCAGTTCTCAAGCAGCTTGCAGGATATTTGAAGCAGAGCTCATTCCTTTCTTGTCTAATATGCTTTCCCCCAACACCAGAGAATAATTAGAACTACTGGGAAGTCCAGAAAGACCCACAGCTACTTGGTCAACCCAAAAAACATTAACTAGAGCCTTAGTTTGGGCCATTATTATTGGAGAGAAACCAAAAAATTTAGAAAGCTTGTCTACTGATGCCAAGATCTTTGAAGTCATTTGGGATGACCAAAACCAAGTCATATCAAATCATTAGAAATTAGTAAGAGACTGAGTGTCACTGAGAAAATTGGGGGTGGGGGGCTTAGATAGAAGAGCCGATATCACTGAGGACTGACAAAATGTAACAAGGTCACAGTCAAAGCCTCTAGTTAAGGAAGAATGTGGTCAAGGAAGGAAAAAATAAAGCATGGCATCCCAAACAAAAACAATCTTGATCGAGGGGTTCTTAGGCAGCCACAGTCAGGACAAAAGGCAGAATGTTCTTGGCTCAGTGGTAATTTCAGAATAAGTGGTAGATGACAGCATATAAACCTACTGCGTTTGGAAGAGGGAGAACAGAGCAATGACCTCAGTGGCAGAAAGATGCCAAGACTCAGAAGGAACCCTGTTCTTCCCCAGCATGGTGAGAACTGAAGAAACAAGAAGTAGTGGATCAGTGGCTATTAAGCAAGTCTAGGGAGCAGTACTCTCAGCGTCATGCCCACTCCACTTCCTGGCATCTGTCCTAGTCCATGCCAGGGAGGCTTGCTCCGTACAGCATGTTCTGATCTCTTGGGATACAGAGCATCCCTCACCCCCTCACATATGTACGAAGCTGGCACAAACACCAGCTTATTGGCTGAAATCCCCTGGCTCAATCCCCAGATCTGGGGGTGACAATGCAGGCAGGGAAGGGGAGAGAAGCCAGGAGTTCCCATGCCTGGGGCAATCCTTGGATACAGCCTAGGAAGGTGACTCTTTCTCCCAGGGACAACAGAATTCTTGCAGTCTGTAATGCAGCACTCTGCCAAGAGGTGTAGGAAACTACAATTCACATATACATTGATCCCAGCTTGGGGCTGCCCCTTCTCAGAGAAACTATGGCTTTGAGGGGTTCCAGACAAAGAGGATGGATAGATGGTACAGCCAGACTGCTGTTTCCCTACTCATTTCTGGAAATGGTATCACTATCTCCCTGGAAACCAACTGTTGACTTCCTTTTTATGGTTCCTCCTTCTCATGTCAATCAAGTATTGGAGCATTTTGTTTCCTTCCCCTGAACCTCCATTTCCTTCAGATCCCGATGCTCACCGTTCCCTTACCCATCCTTTACTCCTGTCTTGTGTTTATCTTTAATCTTTCCTCCAGATCCCACTCACCCTGAGTATGCCATCATCATTTATCCACTCCGGTGACCACTCACACATATCTCTATTCCTTTCTTGACTCTTCCCCTGGGCCTAGCAATGAACCATACTCTGTTGTGTGTCTGGAATCTTGGGGTCTATCTTAGGGAAAGTGGGAGAAAAGAAAAAAGTATGATAGGCAGATTTTGCTCAAGTTTCTCCTTCTGGGAGCTCAGAAATTCCTAAGGCAGTCTCTGAGAAAGGACTGAAAGTGAACAAGCAGTGGTAGCTGAGTAGCTCACAGAGACTTGCCAAACACGGAGACTAGAGAGACCTAAGGGAACTACCCTGGAGATGCATGGCACCATGGATTGAATGTGGATTGCTGTTAGTCCTGTGGAGGCTCGATACCCCAGCACAGGGGAGTGCTAGGGCAGTGAGGCATGAGTGAGTAGGTGGGGTGCTCCCTCATAGAAGCAGGGGAGATGGGGAGAGGATAGGGGAAGGAAGTCAGGAGAGGAAATAGAGGAAGAACCTGGAGCAAGAATTGAAACAGAAGCCATAGAGGAGTGCTGCTTACTGGCTTCTCCTCCATGGCTTGCTCAGCCTGCTTTCCTAAACCATGTAGGGTGATGGTCCCAAGGGGGCACTGTTCCTAGTGAGACAGGCCTTCCTACATCAATCATTAATCAAGAAAATGCCCACACAGACTTACCTACAGGCAAGCTGATGGGGGCATCTTCGCAACTGCAGTTCCTCTTCCCATGGGACTCTAGCCTGTGTCGAGTGGCCAAAGGCTAGCTAGGACAATGCTCTTTCAGTGCACGTGGTTCAGTTTCATCAGACAGACCAGTGATGCACTGGAAGAAGATATTGAGTCCTCAAGGACCGATCAATATTCACAGGAGCCTGAGGCAGCTATGACAACACCTTGAGAACTGTCCCCACTGGATCCTAGCATAGGAAAGCAGGATGGGGACTCTAGTCAGGGGTGGAGCAGAAAGATGAGAGAAAACTTGGCCACACTGCCTTTCTGTTCACTGATGCCATGCCCTTGCTTTTCAGAGAAGCCACGGATGAATAACATCCTGACATCGGCCACAGAACCCTATGACCTCTCCTTCTCGCGCTCTTACCAGAACTTAGCCCATTTGCCTCCATCATATGAATCTGCAGTGAAGACAAATCCAAGCAAGTACTCATCTCTGAAGAGGCTAAGTAAGTCAAGGCTGGCTGAAGTGTCGGTCTGTTTCAAGGGTCTCCAGGTTATTCTCTTCCATGGCACTCTCTTTTGGAGTATCCAAGGGACTAAGTATGGAATCCCAAGAGCGAAGGAGTGAGCTGTACAGAGGATAAAGAGAATAGACAGAACCTTTTCTTTTGTTCTATTGGACCTAAGCCCACCCTTTTCCTAGTGAAGAATGATGCTATAGGGCCCTGAGGCCGCCTTATCTATCTTTACAAGTTGTACTTACCATTCATATGTCAGCTCAAAGGGGGGCTTCTTCAAACCATGAGCCTTACTGTGTGTCATTTCTTGTAATCGAGGCAGCAAGGGCCCAAAGAACCATTCTATCCCAGCCAAGACCATCTCAAGGACCTGAACCTGCGCCCAATGCAAATACTTTCATTGTATCACTGAAGCCTGCTTTATCCAGGCATCCACCTCTGCTATTTGAGTCTGAAATGGGTGCTCACATTGGTGGGTTTAACGCACTAAAATGTCAGAAAGTATATTTAGGGACATTTTTCTTCACTGACCTGATCTGTGTAGCCTGCTCTCATTTCCCTACAAATGAGTTAACACCTCCACCTGTGTATTTCTCTTTCTCTCTCCCCCTCTCCCTCTCCCTCTCCCTCTCCCTCTCCCTCTCTCTCTCTCCCTCTCCCTCTCCCCGCTGTCCGTCCCTCCCCACCTCTCTCTCTCCGTCCGTCTGTCTCTCTCTCCATCCATCTGTCTCTCTCTCTCATCCATCTGTCTCTCTCTCTCTCTCTCTCTCTCCCCCGTGTGTGTGTGTGTGTGTGTGTGTGTGTGTGTGTGTGTGTGTGTGTGTCTTAGGGATGTTACAGAGCCCTGTGTATGCTAGGCAAGCATCTGATTCCTGAGCTGTACCCCCAGCTCCACAGGTCTCTTTTGGTGGCTACCCACCTTCAGTGGGTGCTCCACCACTGAGCATGCCCTTGAAATTCCAGGTGAGCCACTCTGTACAGCCCAAGTGCATAGCAGTCATATTCAGAGAGATGTTGAGTTCTCATGGCAACAAATAAACAACTCTAACCATCTAAGAGGTGGCCAGAAATGAAAAAAAAATGGGTCTCAGTAGGCAAGATAGACCCTACCCCTAACCCTGAGCCCACAGAAGAGGAAGCAGTTTTCCCACAGGAACCAGAGAGTCCCAAAAAGCTGATTGTAGGAGGCCTCCTTGCTGAATTCTGAGACAATGCAGCCTTGTGTGTGCCCTGGCAAAGGTCAAGGATCCATAGGGCTATTCTGGGAGAACCTACTGGGACAGAGCCCAAAGCTTCTAAGCAAGATGCACACGCAGTATTGCTACAGCCTGCAGCCTGGTGGGCACAGGGAGTACGTGGAGGCTGATGATATGGCTGTGTGGGGGCTGGATACCCATGTGTTGGTTCCCTGTACATTGGTTGTTACTCCAGAGAAGGTGTTACTAGGTTCCTAGGTTACCAGAGAAGCTATTCACAGACGCCTCCTAGATGAGCATCCTACTTAATTCTAACAGAAGCTGGTTGTGTGCCCAGTTTCCATAAACAAGGGCTCTCTCTATCCATCATCGGAAAGCTGTCAGCTCTACCTGGTTTTGTTTTGTTTTTTTTAAGCAAGACCAGGAGCCAGTCTACTTCAGAACCACATGCAGCAGACACAGCACGCAAACCGAAGGAATGAATACTCTGAGCTTGCCTTCAGCTCCACTGTGAGCTGGGGGGGTAGCCATTTAACTGACTCCCAAGGTGATCCCTGAAGGAGAAACAGCATCTGCGGACCCACTGGAGATAGAACTCTGGGACAAAGGCAGTTAGTACCCCCTGAATCAGAGCCCATTTTTCACAAGCCTTCAAGAACTGGTCTGTGTATACAGGAGAGGAGGAAGTTAAGGTCACCTGTCTGCACACACACACACACACACACACACACACACACACACACACACACACACACACACACCCTCACCTAGTCTACTAACTAAAGGAGTTGGATTTCATTATCCCTGTAGATTTTCAGGTCCGTGTTGTTCCCAGGCACATGCACACAGGCACGCCTACCACATCTTACTCCCTGGGTGGTGGCTGCCCCTTCACCTCACTGCTTTCTCTCTGTCTCCTTGCAGCGGACAAGGAAGCTGATGAGTATTACATGAGAAGGAGGCACCTGCCAGATCTTGCAGCCCGTGGTACTCTCCCCCTCAACGTCATCCAGATGTCTCAACAGAAGCCTCTTCCTCGAGAACGGCCACGCAGGCCCATCAGGGCCATGTCCCAGGACAGGGTCTTGTCTCCACGTCGGGGATTGCCAGATGAATTCGGCATGCCCTATGACCGCATCTTGTCTGATGAACAGCTGCTCTCCACAGAGCGCCTGCACTCCCAGGACCCGTTGCTGTCCCCAGAGAGGACAGCTTTCCCGGAGCAGTCGCTGTCGCGGGCCATCTCGCACACGGACGTCTTTGTGTCCACACCAGTGCTGGACCGTTACCGCATGACCAAGATGCACTCCCATCCCAGTGCCTCCAATAACTCCTATGCCACCCTGGGCCAGAGCCAGACGGCAGCCAAGCGCCATGCCTTTGCCTCTCGCAGACATAACACGGTGGAACAGCTGCACTATATCCCGGGCCATCACACCTGCTACACAGCCAGCAAGACCGAAGTGACCGTGTGACCGGCAGTGTGGCCAGGGCTGCTTGGCAGAGTCAGGGCAGGACAGAGCAGAGTAGGGCAGGGGTGAGGAGCAGAGTATCCAGTCAGGCTCTCCTCCCCTCCCTGGTTCTCCCCATTGAAGCTGGAGGTGGGCTGCCTCTGTCCAGAAAGCCATACCCCCAGGGAGATGGCGCCAAATGCCTGGTACAACAAGCACAGACCCAGGCTCTTTAAAGCTCTTTCTCTCCCAGTAGACTCCCCCTGCAGATGAGAAGTGTGGTGAGGCCCAAATCTCTCCCTCAGTCCCTGCCCCGCCCCTTCCTGGGGACTCAGCTGCAGGTTCTGCCAGCCAGTGGACCCTCTCCTGAAGGTGATGTGAAGCTGCCTGAGTTTGATCAGCCAGCTGGCTAGAGGGTGCAGCGAGTGGGCTAACCAAATAGGCTACTCGGTCTTCTTCCTTTATCTACAACTGCACCGCAGATATCTCTTAGTGCCTAAAAACTGCCTGCTCGCTCTCAGCCAGAGAGCTGCTGTGTCCATAAGCACAATATGATTCTCTTCCGCCTGCTGGAACTCTGGTCTATACCGAGTGGCCCTCCCCTCGCTGAGCCCTGCAGCCCGACGACAGGGAGGATCCCCTTCCTTCAGCTGCTTGGTTGTCTCTGCCTCTGTGCTGTGAGGGCTGTGCTCTCGCAGCCTTCACTGTTTCTCCTCAAAGCTCTCTGAGGCTTTAGCTTTTGCCCACAGGAGGGGACATTAGCCCTTGTCCTCCAGAGAGGAGTAGCGACAGGTTGCCAGGACTTTAGAGGTGCCTGGGCAACCGCCTGATTGTCTCCCGTACTTCCTCCAGGCCTCGGGTCTTAACTAGGACCTCCTCTCAGGCCTGCCTTCTTCACCTGAGCTCTGCTCCCAGGAGGCACCTGCGGTGGGCAGAGAGCTAGGGTGTGGAGGACCACTGTGATGCCCAGGGTCTCAGGGGCTCACCATTCTCATTTTCTAGGGCTCTGCCTGTCCTCCATTCATGAGCCTCAGGCAGAAGTTTCCAGACACAGACAGAAGAAGCTTAGCCCTCAAAAGAGCAGGAGCTCTCTGAGGTGGTCATGCTGGACCCTGCCCAGTCTTTTCCATCATCTTTGCCCACCACACCACCACCCCGTTTCTGTTTAGAACCCTTTATCTCTCCCTCTGTTCTCTCCCAGGCCTATCTTTCCACCTTGCTGCCTGCAGCCCCATTACTTTCCTCAGACCAGTGGATCCAAGGGACCAAGATCCATTGGTAGATGCAAATAAATAATGGTGTCCCAGGATGCTCTGGGGACTGTTTCAAGCTTTCTTCCTTGCAGGAGTGCTTGGGCATGTGGCAGAGGCACCTTGAGCTCTGCCAAAGGCTCCATTGTCAATCCATCTCAGCTCCATCTTTGCCTCCAATCTGATGGTGGACAAGATGTAACCAGCTACTGGGAATGAGAGCAATCCTGCTCCCCAAGATCAGAAGGAGGACGACAACAAGACCCCACACATCACACACACACACACACACACACACACACACACACACACACACACACACATACACACACACACACACCCTTCTTAGGGCCAGAGCATCTCTCTGAGACTGGGGAGAATCAGCCCCAGAATGTCTTGTGAAATGACATGAGATAAAACCTCCACTTACCAGACTCCAGCAGCAATGCCCTTACATCAGGTTTTATACCCCACCCCCAGTTCTGCATGGATAGCCTTTAAAAAAGTGAGGTGATGAGAAGCTTGCATCTGTCCTGGTCATTTTTAGTCCAGCCAAGTCTAGAGAACCACAGGGAAGTCAGGATTGCTTCCCCTTTCTGCTTTCAAGAGCTGTAGGCTCTCCTGGCCCCTCTCCAGAATCCCTACTCTGAGAAGCTGTGTTCTGCATAACCCAGAAGGATGAAAGTTGAGACTTCCAAAGGTAGTCTTTAGCCTCCCCAGTGAGGGGGTGTCCCTGGCAACATGGGGCCGGGAAGCCTCGGACCATTCTGATTTGCTCCCTGCAAACATATAAACCTTCTTAAGGGCTGGTCCCCATGGGTCTTTGAGCACTTGTTGCAGAAGGTAAGGATCACAGGAAGAGAGGAACTCAATCCAAATAGAGAACGGCTCACTTCCAGAAGCAAAGGAATGTCTCACAGCTGGACCCAACCTAGCACCCTGTAAACTCTCTTTAACCCTAAGCTGGTCCCTAGTGCTGGTGATGTGCTGGTGGGAAGGGGAAAGGACAAGACTGTGGTGGGCGAGAAACCCCTCCCATTTGTTTGTACATCCCATGGAGACTCTTCCAGATACCAAGTTTTCCAGCCTTTGGGGAACAAGACTTTATCCCAGGCTCTTCCCCCAACCTTGGCTCTGACAAGGTGTCTGTCATCTGTCTATCTTCTTTCTGTCTGTCTTTGTCTGTCTGTCTCAGGGGTTGTTTGATAAGTTGTTTTCCAAACTATTTGTCATCCCTGCCTTACCACCATTTGGTATAAAGTACCTGGCATCAGTTACATCAGAAAATTCTAATGGAATGCTTGCTTCTCCTGAAGGCTTTTCTTCAGCTTCATCCTTGGAAGGAAAGAAATAATAACAGAGATATAACTCTACAAACTACGCTAACCTAGTTCCCTGCTCCAAACTCCGGAAAACTGTGTCTTAACTGGGACATGGAAATACAGTAATCAACCCCCATCTTCAGTTCTGCATGACTCCATTTCAATTACCTGTAGACAACCATGATCCAGAAATATTTATATTTGTCTTAACTCTTTTGAGAGAGTCCACAATTACATAGCTTTTATTACACTATATTCTTATAACTTGCCCTACTTTATTATTGTCAATCTCTTTCTGTGCCTAATTTACAAATTAAACTTTATTGTATGTGTATGTAGATGAAGAAAAATTCAATACCTATATAGAGGGTGTGGTACTCTGTGTGGTTTCAGGCACCCAATGGGATTGTTGGAGCTTATCCCTCAGTGATAAGGGAAAACCACTAGATCGCATCAACTCATCCATCACTCCAGAACCAGCTAGCTCTGTTGCTATATGAAGTCACTTGAGAGTGTCTGGGGCTGGAACCCCAGTCACCGCTTCTAACCCGAGCAGGCTGTGTCCTTTGTCACATAGAAGGGCCATGGCCCCTTCATGATAAACACTCATATCCCAAGCAAACCCAAGATTTCCCTCTGCATGTCTCCACTGCCCTGGACTTGGGTATGTACAGATCTCACTTACCCCAAGTGTTCTTCCTGAAGACCTCTTACCACCCACATTCTTCACCACATCTTTCTTACTTCCTCCAGTGAACTCTTGGCTCCATATATTCATGAGCCACACAAGCTTGCCAATAATTCCTTAACCTCCTAAGTGAACTTTGACCATCAGAATTCCCCAGTGTCTTAGGCAATGTGTTTCCCTTGAGAAGGTCCAGTTCTTCCCCCACTGAAATCTCTCCCCTTCTTTACATTCTTATTCCTGTCTTAACCTCCTATGCCAGTTTCCTCTTGCCTTCCTCTCATTTCTCTCTTCACTCATCCAGATTCCTCCAGCCCTGATTTCTTTTACCTGGGCCTACTGAAATCTCTAGTTTTAAGAATTAGAGCTCTTGGTGTAAACTGGGAAGACTCTGGCATTCTGAGTTCAAGTCCTTTGTTGGCCTCGTTGGTTTGTTACACTTCCTCATGTGGGAAATGATGCCCCAAGGTGTAAGGTCATTGGGCTCCCTACATCCCTATGATCTCTAAAAGGGAAGGGAGAGGGCTGGCTGATTAGAGGTGCCATGGCCAAAAGATCAGCTTTGGTTCCTGTGGCTACCGGACTCAAGAAGCTCTTGACTAAGACCGCTACTAGCCCAGAGTCTTCTGCTCTGGCCAAAGATTCATCCCCTTTGATGCTTGTAGCTCTTGCTTCTACTCCAACACTCTTCTTCTTGTAGACATCACAGCTTTTCCTTCATCCCAAAGACATGAGGACCTTGTATGTCTTCAACTATGAGTAGTCATCCCAACATCTCTGCCACCAAACTCAACCCATTGCCTTTGGAAAGTTCTTGACTGCCACCTGCTTCATCCTTCATTCCTTCCACAGATGTCTGTGGACTGAACCCAAGGTTTGAAAGGGCTGCCTATCACTTGAACCCTAGAAGGCACCTGCTCTGAGAGGAGCAGGCACATCGGCCACACATTCCTCTGCCATCCTCTCTGAATCTGGGGAACTTCTGAATAGCTTCAAGAGGCTTGCTCTGCATTAATAAAGTATTATCAGGGCTTAAGTGTTATTTTTATAAGCAGTGCATTTTAATGGTAGGTTAAACATGAAAGATAAGTCCTTCTAGTCCCTCTCTTTGTTTTTGGAAGATGGTATATCAAAGAGAAAAAAAGAACAGCACTGAAGCTCTAGAAACATGGCTTCCAGTTTTGACGTTTGTCTCCATCTTGCTATGTGAATATGGGCAAGTCACATTCCAGTGCCTCAGTTTCCTCACTTATAAAATGAGGGGCTTTGGCTAGATGAGCCCCCTAAGTTTCATTCAGCTCTTATGCTATAGGGTTTTCAGTCTCCACTCTCCCTTCTCTACATTCATCCCCATTTCAACTGAGCTGTGCCCATCATACTCTGCCTGCCCTATGGCAACATCACCAGACTCCTCGACAGATTTTTGGATGGAACCAATGGGTTTGGCATTGTACCTGAAAGTTAAGGCCTGACTACTCAACAGGTCACCAACTGTGTCTCAGAAGCCTCTCATATAAACATACATCTGGGTGTCTGTCGCTGTGAAATTCTGAGTTTGGAGTTTTCATTTTTGATGTTGTCCTTATAGCTGGAGGGAGGTAACTCTGCTTTTAGAGAGGGGACAGACTGAAAGATGGTCCAGAAGTCTGACCATGACATTTGGGCATGGAATTTTTACTGAAGATCAGATGGGAATTTTGTTCCGTGTCTCAAAGGAGCATGCTTGGCAGAGGTTCTGTGTGGCAAGGGATGCCATTGTATCCCAGGTCATAGCATGCATCCCAAAGACCACATCTGGAAGCAGAAGCTTCATCTCGGCTGGAGAGAACAAGGTACTACCACCAGGGCTGCTGGGAGGTGTGTCTTCACCTCATCCCAGTATCTTTGTGGCCCCTCTTCATGCTATTATCACCCTCCCCATGAAGGCTTGCGAAGCACCAATGGAAATTCCAAGTCTCTGTCATCAAGCCCATCTTGTAAATCGCAAACACATTAACCCTTCCATCACTCAGAAAAAAAATGATGCTGTGTGTTTGCTTAACAACCTCCCTCAGGTAGGGGAGGAGAAGACCCTGCTCAACACTGCTGCCAACCCTTCAATGACCCTCCAATGCCTCTCCACAGGAGGACTCATTCATTTGCTTCATAGTGGCAAATACGTCTCTATCCTGTAAACTCAACTAGATATTTTGTAGTAAAGAATTCTTGAAATTCTCTAATAAAAGGCAATTCTTACTGTAACATTTTTAGTTTGGGGACACAATTTCCTAAGGGGGGGTTAAGGAACATTTTTACTCATTAGCTGGATTTATGGATTCTATGTTTATTATATGGTAGTATTATGAAAAGTACCTTTCTATCCATACCGCTGCAGTTTCTCCATCACTCACATGCCCCCATTACTGCTTCTGTATAAATTCATCATCCCCCTACCCTGTCAAAGCACACCCTATATGTACTGTAAACAGAGACCGCTTTAGTAAGATTTAGTCTTAAGGATTTTCCACTTTTGTCAGTAACATATATTTATGGATCAAAAAAAAAAATAAAGCTGTTTCAACATAACCTCATGTGTCTTAAAGTAGCTACATACAGAACCAAAACCAAGGTGATGCAAAAGCAAGAAAGGGTATGGGAGATAACTGCAGTTGGGAGAGGAAGCAGGGATTGGCTACAAACAGTTGCTAGGGAACTTTAGGTGTGATGAGAAGTTCTAAATCCTGATGTGGTACCAAGTTCTGTGGAACATAACTGTAATCCCAGAACTCAGGAGAATCATACAAAAGGATTATGAGTTGAGTTTGAGGCCAACCTGGGCTACATACCAAAATGTTGTTTCAATAAAACAACAAATAAAATCTATGTTGCAGTAATGACTGCAGAACTGCATAGATTATGAAAATCACAAAAGTGTATGTTTATGGCCGCAGTATGCTATGGCATACTAATAAAACTTTATAAAGTGAGAGCAGAGGAAACCAGAAAGTTAGACCCAGGACACTGTGTCACCTGAGAGCAGATGAATTTTCCAGAGCTGTATATGCAGATGTACTCCGGCACCATCATTGGTAGATATCGGGTCTCAGTTTTATTTTAGTATTAGCTACCATGGCTGATCAGATTAAGGGTGACCAAAACCCATGATATTTAATCTGGAACATAAAAAACTTGCCCCATGAAAATTGATTCAAATTCACAGTTTTGTTCAAGACTCTGTCTCTGCATGTGGCTTTGATATTATTTTCTTTGGCTCATGCTCGATTTGCTGCTAAGGTTACTTGTTGATCAGTAGAGCCTAGAAACAGGCTGAGCAAACAAAACGCTGCCAGGGAGGGCATTTCTTCTACCCCACAAGGCAGCATTTTTGTAGTTTCTAGAATCCAGGGTTCAACATCCTCCTTTCCAATCCTCCAACTCTCGTATAACTAAATCCTCTTCATAGGAGGCACTGGGCTATTTTTAAATCCTAAGTCAGACCTACTAGTATAGATCTGCAAATCTCAACTACTCAGGAGGCTTGGGTAAGAGAATCAGAAGTGAGTTCAAGGTCAACTTGAGCTAGAGCTGTCTCAATAGTGATTGATTGATTGATTGATTGATAATTGATAAATGGGCTAAGGACCTATCTCAGTGGTAGGACATTTAGTTACCATGCAAGGTTCAATTCTGCAAAGAAATCCTTTTATTTTTCTATTCCCAAGGGTTTTCACTCTCCTGAAATCAGCACAGCATTGGTTGTTTTTTTCTGCACACGTTCCAGAACATGTTCCCTCAGCATGACATTCACCATCTCTTCTTCTCTAAGTCAATCTCTCTAACACAGGACAACTCATAGCAAGTGCACGCATGCACTGATACCTTACACAGGCCTTGTAGCCTATATTCATCAGTGAGAGGAAACCTCAGGGAAAACAAATACCTTGTTAGGAGGATCTTTAAAGCAGTAAGATCTAATCATAATGCTTACAAATACATATAATGACTAAATTATATTAATAGTCCCCAAAAATCTCTAGAAAATTCCCTTGTTGAATATACAAAAATAATAAGACTTAAATTAAAAAGCATGTTCAAAGACTGACCTTCCTTCCTTGTTGCCTCCCTCCCTTTGTCCATACTGCCTTCCTTTCTTCCCTCAGCCTTTCCTCCCTTTCTTCCTTCTTTCCTTTCTTCCTTCCTTTTTTCCTTCTCTTCCTCTTTCCCTTCTTCCCCCTCCATTCCTTCCTCCCATCCTTTCTTTCTTCTTTTCTTTGCTTCTTTCTTCCTTCCTTCTTCCTCCCTCCTCTCCTCCCTCCCTCCTTTCCTTCCTTCATCCCTTCCTTCTTACCTTTCTTCTTTCCTTTCTTCCTTCCTTTTATTGCAGTGTTATGCTGTGGCCCCAGGCCAAACTGGCTTGGCACTCACTAGGAGTCCACTGATTGAACGTGGAATCTTCCTGCCTGGGCTTCCTGAGTGCTAAGATTACATTCCTGAACCTCTTCAAAGCTCAATTTTCTTATTTAAAACAAAATAGGGCAATCTGTGAAGCAAGCAATCCCTCTGAAATATATCTTCACCACATTAATCAATTATTCTATAGCTTCGCTAAAACTTCAGAGACAGTAATTAGGATAACTAGGAGAAAAGAGGAGAGTGAAAGAGTAGACTGGGATAGGGAGGAGGGGGGTGCCACTTATGAGACAGAATCTTCACACATGTCAGCCTATCTACCCTTGTATCAAAAGATGGATGCTGAGGACAGTGATTTTGATGAAGATTTTGAGGAAAATCTTCATTGTCATTGGTGGTTCTGGAAGTTAAACTGAGATATACTTTCTCATGCCAAGAAACTAGTGTACCAACATGTCACATTCCCCCATACCCTTTTCATGTTTACTTTGAGAAAGGGTCTCAGGAAGTTGCCTAGCTTATCCTTGAACTCACTCTATCACCCAACCTGGAATCCAACTTATAAGTCTCCTGCCTCAACCTCCAGAAGTAGCTAGAATCGCAGGTGTATGCTACTATATCCACCTGACTTAACTTGTTATGATTTTCTCAAAACCTACAACTTGAATCTCACAGAAATTCCAAAGACTGAATTTTTCCAGGCAGTTGGGTTCACTACCCTGATCTTGAGAAAGCAAGCTTAGCTGTTATTTAGAAACACAGAGAGGAAAGAAATTGTTGTTTTTGTCATTTAATCCCTAGCCTTAATCTCAATGTCAAATCCAGGATACACCAATGGATAGCATCTGTGGCATCTGTACTGAGTGTCTTTTAAAAATTCTCCTATGAACTATAGAGCAAGTTATTCCCATGAGTCCATCATAGCCATCATAAAAAAAAGACCTCTGTTTCTGTATATAGGACACTGGTCCACATACTGAACTCCATTTTAGACTTTTAGAAAACAAAAGATCGAAGTGAGGTTCATCAGTACCTCTAGGCCCTCAGAATATGTATAACCAGAGCACATCCTAGACTTTTTCAGTTGAAATTCTTGGTGGTGGGCCCTAAGATTTGCTTAAAAGCAGATCTCCACATGACTCTATATATTTTAAACATTGAGAAGCACACCATTTTTAAATTTTTCCCTTAAAAATTTAAAAGTATTTGACTATAAGGAAAGAACAGCTTTTAGTTCTGGTAGTCAGCATGGCCTTGGTTTCTATAACATGATGAGTTTAGGTAACTGGCTTTTGTGAACATATGAAAACAACAAGGAGCTTATAAGAGACTAGTATATAGGAAATGAAGAGAGAACTGAGGCTTGATATACAAATTACCCATATAAAATTATTATAAGATAAACTATATGGACTCTTCAAGGCAGTCTCAAGAGGCTAGACAGGAAGCTTTGGGATCATTCACATAGAACAAGTGTGACAGATGCAGAAAGAAAGGGGGCTAAGAATACAGATGTGGATGCATATGTAGGCTGAGTTCTGGGCATGGTCAGACCTGTTCCCCTTATGTTTCCTGGGAAGTAAAGGGACAGCTATTTTAAAGAAAGGAGAAACGACAGTACAGGGGTGGATTCCTGGAGAATCCCAGTCACAGTACATGAGGGGGAGCCCGCCAAGAGTGTGGGAATGGCTGACTGTGATGAGGTGGTACCCTTAAACTTCCTTCAAACACCATAGGATTATTTTTACCCCATTGTTATTGGGACTTATGTGGTGACTTCTCATCCTTAATCAGAATCCCCAAAAATAGATGGGACAGCCATGATCAGCAGTGTTTTCTGTCATAGGGGGAAAAAAACCCCCCAAAAAAAAACAAAAACAAAAACAAAAAACAAACAAAAACACCTAGAGGGACTAACAAAGAGTACTGAGTAGTGTGTAGAGTGATACATATCCTTTCCACTCATGGCTGGATCTACTAGACTGTCCTACCACACCATACCAGAGTCAAGAAGTATGATTCTACTATTTCCAGAAACACAGGGAATGGAAAATATGGAAGGAGTACCATCGATGACTGCCCTGGGTGGCATGCTGTGTTTGGAGATAAAGGCCAGGGATTTACAGAGAAAACGATGTCTTCAGTTGCCATACCGAAAACACTCTGAGTGTTTCAATGGTAGAGCTTTGTACAGCTGATCTCCTACATCTGGAGCTTCGTCCACTTTTATTCCAACTTGGTTACTAGATGTCTTTTTCAGTAGTCATATGATGGTTAGAAATTAAAAAAAATTGACTCAAATTAGTTGAGGCAAACAATGAGAATTTCATCATTATCTATTATTAGCATAAGATGTAAAAAGTGCTCATAAGACATAAGGCCTCACAAAAGTTAAGAACTTTCCTCCATTCAACTCATGACAATACCCTTCCTCCCACTCCCATGCCAAGCACTCTCTTTTCTCTAACTCTGCAAACTTCCTCCCCGCCCCCCTTATATATGACTTTTCCAAATGGTTAAGCTAAACTGAAATAATATCTTCAGTAATTAAGCCTCAACAACCTTCCCTGCCCAGCTCTTATAGCCAACTGCCTCAAGATCTGTCTCCAAGTTCCAGAATTGCTGGGAGAAAGCGTCTGTGGCTCACTCTGCGTACCCATTTGCCATTATTTCACAACAAAACGCCCAAACATTTTGTTCTCATATTGAGGATTGAGCATAGGCTTCGTGCTAGGCAAGAACGTCACCTCCAAGCTACATTCCCAGCCATAAATGCTCTAAAATTAATAAGCAGCTGCTTCTTAGTTGTTATCATGATTATGGAAAAACAACTAGGTTCCATAAGATAGTTGTGAACTGGGTCCCTTACAGCTGCAGGCAGATGGTGAGGAACTGGAAGAATTGTAAAGCCTTCCTCACTCACGTCTGCCTATTAAGGCTAGCTGTCAGACTTCAATGGAGACATGCTGTTTAGTATGTAGCAAGGGTCCCCTCCACAAAGGCTTCCTCAGAGCATTGTAGCAGGGTTCTGGTAGCAAGTGTACAGAGAAAGTAAGAGAGCAGGTAGATGAGATAAACATATTAAGAGAACAAACCTGGCTGTACATCTGCTCCTTTATATGGTGCACTCTCAGAGGTCATACATGTAATATGCTCCCCGAGTCACACATTGGTGAATATCTCCATAGGTCACAGAATACAGTCTACAGTGTGAAAGAAGCATAGCAGGGTTATTCTGGAAGGAACATGTGTTGATGGAAGCTATTGATATGGTTATCTTTGGAAAATAAAATCTACTACATTTTGTGCCAAGTGACTATCTTTGGTACTGCAGCTCTAGTAAAGGAAACTTGTATTACTTACTTAAAAAAAATAGCTGCAAACATATATTCCTGAAGAGGTTTCAGAAAAATAAGATGTGCAGGTGAGAACCCATGATGAACAGATCCTTTGTAGAGGACCTTCCTTAACTTGTTAAGAATATATCCCAGAAGAGAGCTCCTGCTCTCCAGTTCTACCCCAGGACCCCAGATGTCATGTGACCATGACATGTACATAGCAGATTTTGTAGGACATCTTAAAGTATTTCCTACTACAGGGTGATGATTCTAAACTACAGTACTGCCTTTTTCTCCCATTGTCCATTTCCTTCCAAACCAGGACAAAACCAACAGAAACCACCCTTTACTCTGCCTTTGGAAAAAAAGGCAAACTGAGACCACAGAAAGAAGTCTTTGTGAATTTGACTTTCAAAATAGACCATTTCAAGCCCAAAGTGCAGACTGCTGTGCACTTTCAAGAGACACAGTGAAGAAAGGAAAGAGAAAGACGTGTTCTTAGTCTTTAAAGACTGACTGTTGAGTACCAGTGAGTCAAACTCGAGGAGTTTGAGGTTTTACAGTAAGTCACAGAGTAGGGAGCACGTAAAATGTGAAAGGAACGTATATATGCAGGTATGTAAGAAAAAGAGAAAACTCTTTTATGCTTGGAGTGGGGGGCCTGGCAAGAATCATTGAAAATATAGAGGGAAGAATCTTTTAGGGACTTCCCGCCATGGTCATCCATCACAGAGTGAGCTGTAAATGATGAGAGTAGGAAGAAGTAGATAAAAAAAACCTTTCCAAACAGATTTGAAGACCTCAAGGCAGAATGGACCTCTAGGAAGCAAATTCCTGACGATGCCCAATGTTCAAATAGGGCAGAGATAGGAACACGTAAATTGTTGTATGCTAGGACTATACAAAGTCCTCAACTCTGCCTCTAAGCCCTCAGTTTCCTGTCTGGGACTTTGAAACATGTCTCCAGAGGCATCTCAGAGCTTACAACAGCAAGCACTACCACACAGAGGAATTAGGACATGCATACCCATGCGATTGCATTAATCGACAGCTGCTCCACGCATATCGTAAGGCTCAAAGTCCTTTAACACTAGTTGTCATGTTGCTTCATTTCAAGACCTGTTACACTCTTAAAACGTATGGAAGACCACAACGGGCTTTTGCTTCTTTAGCACGTACTGTATACAATTATTAATATTCAAGATTAAAATGCAGAACATTTAAATTTTATTTATAAAAATCACAGCCAGATGGGAGGAACAAGTCTGGTGTTCTATTACACAGAAGTGTGATTATAGTTAACAATATTGTAATGCATAATTCAAAATACCTTCAAGAGGCAGTTTTAAATGTCTTCATCACAAAGAAATGGATAATGCTCATGATGATGGAGAACTGAAGCATCCTTTTGTCAACATACAATATATAAATAAATAAATGTATTGCGGCACTCACATTATACTGCAAACCCCATAAAGATGTATGATTTTGACCTATCGATAAAGATAAGCAAAAAGGAAACATATTTATTAGTTCATTTTACAATAACAAGGCAACAGTGATGTGTTAACATAAATAACATATTCTTGTGAAAATGACTACAATTTCAAAAAAGCAAATTAGCCAGAAGTTTGAAATTGTTTTGCATTCTTAAAAGCTGTTGAAAGTCTGGCTTTCTAGAAAACTAACAGATTCTGATGTTTGCTTCTGTGGTAAATTCGATGCAGCATCACAGACAGTACATCTCTCAGGAGCAGCCTGCTGAGCATGGAGACAGGAGAGAGTATTCTGACAGAGGAGGCAGAGGGATGAGCATGACTATTTGCCCACTATGGCCTAAGAGAAGCCTGAGTTAAGGTATGGCAGAAACTTGGGCTTTATACTGATTTGGAAGCGAATGATCCTGGACTGCCTTTAGTCATTAGGTAGAGAAATTATCACGGGGCTTCTTATTCTACAGAAATCCTCAAAAACAAAAAAACGGGAAGAAGAAATAAAGTTGCTCATTGATGGTATACTATGTTTTTCTTGCTTGCGGTACAACTATGTATACAAACCTACCTGGCTTGGGAACTGTGTGGGAAGAAGGATTTTGTGCTGAAGAGCACTGGAAGAGCACCCTGCTGCCAGAATAAGAAATTGTTTCACGTGGTTGATAGAGGGTAAGAAGATAAGACTTTCCCAAATTAGGGTCAAATCTTCAAAAGACAACAGGATAGGATGGGAAAAGAAAAGACATGGGGCATAGACATCTGGTTCTTTGTCATATAGTATCCTGGCCACCACCCTGTGTCCCAGTATTAAGGCCAAAGTAAAATATTAAGGCCTAAATAGAGTGTTAAGGCCTAGGTAAAATATTAAGACCTAGATAACAGGTACCTAGCTAGCCTGCCATGGTGAGGAAACTTTTACATACGTTTCTGCTGTTACTAGGAAACTTTCTAATGCCAAGATTTATTACACATTCTGTTATGTTCTCTGCCCTTGGAAACCAATCATGATAAAAGTCATTAGAACTGCTTTGTATAGTTACCACGATAAGCTTGCTCCTGAATCAACCACCTGCACCTGTGTATAAGCTTTTCTGGCACTAGTTGCCTTTGGAATGGACCCCAACATAAGAGAAACACCTGTGCCAATGTAATAAACTATTTGGATTTCCAAATAAGACTTCCATTTTGTGTAGTAGTCTAGTAAAGTTTAAATTCCCAAGACCTTCCTAGGAACTGAGATTCTACTTAGCAGAAATAGACGTGTATGTGGGTCACTGACATCCGGATTGTCAAGTTAAGACATGAATGTTAGACAAGTCCTATCCTGGTAGACAAGTTAGGACATGAATATTAGACAAGTCGAGTCCCCTGCCATAGTTGAATACCCCAACCAATGGGAGCAGGATAAGTCTAGAACAAAGACATGTTCCTAAGGAAATCCCATATTCCTAAATCCTGATTGGTGAAGTAACTTGGCACAGATGTTTGTGGATTTGGAACTTAAAAACCCTGTAAGATCTTAACTCGGGGTCATGGTTCAGTTCCCAAATCTGGACTATGGCCTTGTGACCTTCCTGGGACATATGCACAATAAACTATCCCTATCTGACAGAGATCAGTATTTGTGTGGTTTGTGAGGCAATTCCTAGACTCCAACATCCAGCATCTCCTTGTCACACACTGATTTTAGCCCACTGGAGAAGCAAGACTCAGATTAGACCAAACTGAAACAAAGAGAAAATAGCTTCATTTTCAGGGGCTGAAACTTTAATTATATAAACCCAGGGGCACTCAAAGATCCATTTCACAAACTATGGAGATGTGGCCCTGCTAATTAAGGTAAAAAAAGTCTACCATTACCCAGACAGTCTTCTGGGAGTGGGGATTTGGGGGGAAGGCTCTTCACAAAATGGCAAACTCCCTTTACTAACAGGGCTTCTCCATTTCTGACCTTGTCTGGGGAATTCAAACCCCCCCCACACACACACACCTCTACTTTCAGAATATTACATAGCCTTGGTTAAGATTACAGGTTCAGCTTCCTTTTTCCCCCATAAGAACCAGTTCAGCTACCACCTGAGATTGCTGGAATGCCTCCCCATGCTAATGAGGCATCTCAGTACCTTAGCTTTTAGCCAGTGAACTTCGCCCACCCTACATAGTCCTACCTCCTTAACCCAAGACCATATAACCATTGAATTACCCCAAGTAAAGTTGATCTGTCTCCCGGAAGCTAGTCCTGGTGTGCCATACGTACTCACAGGGCTTCCAAACACACACACACACACACACACACACACACACACACACACACACACACACTGTCATAACTGCTCCATTTGTCCTTGTGGATAATATCAGCCAATGATCCCCAGGGGCAGGGAGGGTCACATGGAGAAAGAGCACAGGCAACAGAGGGTATAATAATGGTTCATGTGGATTTGATACTTGCTATACTTTGGCACTACTCCAAAGCATTTTCATACATTATTCAGGGAATCCTACACCACTTCATATGGGCAGCACTTACCACATGCCCAATAATAAAGACCATCACCTCATCCTAAGGACAAAGAAAAGTCATTGAGGGACCATGGAACACACAGAGGCAGGCTATGCTGCTTCAGAGGAATGACCAGAGCTCTAAACAGTGTGAAAATTGAAAGACCAACGCTAAAGTTCAGGCACATTAGAGAGAAGCATGATGGAGGTATATGGAGGCACCACCAAATCCTAGCCACCCTAGTTAGGATTCTGTTACTGAGATAAAACCATAACCAAAGGCAACTTGAAGAGGAAATATTTGCTTTTAGCTTACAGATTACAGTATAAGTCTATACTTACTGAAATAAGCCAAATCAAGAACTCAAGGCAGGCAGAGACTGAAGCAGAGACTATGGAGAAACATGGTTTACTGGCCTGCATCTCTTACTTGTGCTTAGCAAGCTTGCTTATATAACTAGGGATTGCCAGCCTAGGGATAGCACTGCCCACAGTGGACTGAGCCCTCTATACCAGTTAATCAATTAAGACAATATAGCACAGGCCAATCTGATGGGGGGGCAATTCTTCAATTTAGGTTTTTCCTTGGGGGTATGTCAATTTCACAACCAAGATTATACAAGGCTTTTTGCCAACGACCAGCCTCAGCTTGGAGAAAGGTTCTAAGGAAGGGGTATTTGGAAGTGGCAGAAAAAAAAAAAAACCAACTTGAAGTCAATGGTGGGGTGCAAGCTGACAGCTCTGTACTATGCTCGAGATGGCTTTCTCAATTGCTCTCTGGTTCAGACAGCTCTCTTTTTGAGAGAGCTCTGTGCTCAAGACAGATTTCTAGATAGCTCTTGGGTTTTCTGACCAAAACCAGAAAACCCTGCTAAAAACTGTTTTAAAAGAGCTGTAATAGAACTCTAAATAGCTTTTGGGTTTTCCAACCAAAGTCAGAGAACTGACTAGGAAAAAAAAATCTAAAAGAGCTGTGTTAGCTCTCTAAGTAGAGTTTTGAGGACTGACCTTGAATGCAAGAAATCCACTTGCCTTTGTAACCACAAACAATAAGCTTGACTGTGTAGGATCCCTCCCTGAAATCACCACAATCTCACTTCCTGATGTCTTTTTATTACTTAAACCATGAGCCTTGTTTTGTTTTGTTTTTGTTTTTGTTTTTTTTAATATTCTTTTCCCTTCACTGACTCGTTAGTACAACTGCCTCTGTTCTCTTAGGTCTGTGAAGCCCCTCATACAATTCATATTGCATACTTTATATTTTGCATAGCTGAGAAATCCTATAAAGGAAAGCTCTTACAATGGTTTATGTATTCTTGAAGTCAGGTTTTCAGAGTTCTTTTCCACAGCCTTAAAGGGCTGTCCTGAAGGTCTCAACATCACAAAGACACATTCTTGCTTCCTGGAATTGTGCTGTTTCTAATTATTATAGAGACATTAACATTGACAGAGAGGACATTTCCCTAAAGGAGAAACATAAAGTAAAATATATACATTATTATATAAATAAGCCTTATGCCAACAACATCCATCAACATTTGTGGAGGCCCATGCCCTGCTGGTCCTGATCCTGGGATAGGAACTGTGTCACTCTGTCCCTTCCCACATGCAGGACTTAGCAGCTTTTCTTTTCCTTTAAATTTTCAGAGAAATCCCAGAAGAAAGGGGACTTTGACACGGGTATTGTTCTAAGATACAGAAAGCGTAGACTATAGAATGTAACCTTTCTCAAATTCATACAGAAATATATTACATATTTTGTGTATTAGTCAAAGTTCACTAGAGGGACCAAACTGATAGGACCTAGTACACAAAATATATATCCCATAAAATATAAATATTTATATAAGTATATTATACAAAATAATAGTGTAAAATATTATAATATATAATATACTGAACACATATTTATATTTTATATTATATATATTTTTTATATTTAAATTATTTTAATATAAACAAAACATGTTATAAATATACATATATGGTATTATAAATATGTTATAAAATAAATGTCAGATATAAAAATTAAATATTTATACATAATTATATATTTATATTATATATTTTAAGCCATTGTTAGAATGGCTTACAAGCTATGGTTCATTTCGTCCAACACTGAATGTCTACCAACAAGCATTTCAAGAATACAATAGTTGTTTAGTCCACAAGGTTGAATGTCTCAGCTGGTCTCAGTATATGTAAGAATGTCAAAGAAGTAGGCATAATGCCAGTGAAGGAGTGGATTTGCTATTGAGAGTGAGAGCAATCAGGGAGAGAGAGAGCTTCCTCTTCCATGTTCTTTGTATAGGCTGCCAGTAGAAGGTGTGGTCCAGATTAAAAATTGATCTTTCCATCTCAAAAGATATGGATCAAAAGGGAGTCTTCCCAATTCAAGTGGTTTAATTAAGGAAAAAACTCCCTCACAGGTGTGCTCAGCCATTTGGGTATTATTGAATTCCAGATGTGGTCAAGCTGACAAGCAAAAATAGCCATCACACTCTGCATCCCTGCTTTCTTTCTAATGTAGACTGATAAAATGATTAGCAGTAGATGGTATATACCACAAATCCCCTTTCCATATCTGATCATGATTATTATGGTATGTACTATGCTTGAAAATCTAGACAGTGTTTTTGTGTAAAATGAAAAAAAAGAAAGACTAGCAAACCAATTATCATATCCACTAGGTAATGAGAATCCATCTAATTTGTATGACTTTATTTTAAAAAGTCTATAATTTCTGATTTTCTAAAACATACATTATTTTTTCATGTAATAACTGGTACATGTAATATTGATAATAGATATGAATATACATATATGTGTACATCACAAATGGCTGGGTAGAATATTCCCCAATTACTGACTATGATAGTGAGCGTAAGTAGTTTTTGAAATAGTTTCACTTTTATGTATTTTCCAATGTTTTATAATGAACATATATTACATTTTAATGGAAGCAAAGATATTTATTCGTTTAATTTTTGAAGGGAGTGTGACTAAGAGACTCTCTTTTAGCTACAACACCGCATATCCCTTGCAAAAGAGCAGCAAATGTTCCTAGCCATTCTCGGCTGAGGCTCCTTCTACAAAGAAAGATCTGTCTTGGATAACTGCTGTTGAGAAGCAAAGTCCACCATTATCTGCTTTACCACTGGGTCTTGTCCTTTTCCAGGGCAGTGCCGCTATGACTGTCTAATAGGCTTCTTCTTTTCCTATAGTAGTCTTCTCTGTGGGTGAGGAAATGTTGAGTTAGGGACCAGAGGAGACTGGTGGCCAGTGACCTTGCTGGAGAAAGAGCCATGTAGTTCCCTAAACTCCCTGCCATAGCCTTCATAAACCAATTATTATTGCCTTTAGAAAAACATACTTCCTAGACTCTTTTAAAAACATTACCCTCAGCACAGTGCCTGATTTCACTTTGCACTAAATTATAGAAGATGGCATATGTCCAGAAAGACAGACAACACACATTTGTTTCTGGGGACAGAAAGCAAAAGTGAGGTGTTGAGATATGCACTATTTTTATTATATGTGTGGTTTTATGGACATACAAACACTCTAGAATCCATCAAATTGTATACTTTTAGATGTGGGTAGTATGTTGTATTAAATAAAATCCAGAATACATCTGTCACCTAATCCTCTTTGGTCTCCTACAGTTCCCCCCCTTCTCACAGGCTCTTTAGTCCTGTGCTGTACTTACTTTTAGCACTGACAAGACAGTGTTTCCTACAGAGACTAATGAATCTGCCTGCTGTGTGAGAAGTCTTCCTTGCATCCATATTTTTCCCAAATGCAGACACATACAACCCTGTAGACACTAATGTGTCTACAGCACCAAATGACAGCTCAATATTACAAGCTCAATAGCTTAACCTCGGGATAGTTTGTCATCTATAAATTGGGTATATTTATAATACTCCTCTTACAAGGTTGTTTCCAATAAAAAAGTTTTCCTAGTCTGAGAACCCCCCAAAAACCAAACCAAAACAAAACCTCATGTAATTACTCATTAAAACCAACCAAGCAATACTATATAAACTTTATGTTGATTCATTTCTCATAAGATAGATAAGTAGGCTTATTATTTCTGTAAAATTCATTTTTATTTTTACTTAAGCATTTTGTGTATGAAAGAGTATATATCATGTGTGTGAGTAGCTATGGAGACCAGAAGAGGGCATCAGACACTCTGGAGCTGAGGTTATAGGTAGTTGTGACTAATGTGAGTACTAGGAACCACATTGGGTCCTCTGCAAGGGCAGTAAATGTCTTTAACCACTGAACCATCTCTCCAGCCCAGTGTTTTTGTTCTTTACCAAATGTTGTTTTAAGGGTTGTCCACAAAAACACTGACATTTCAGCAAAGCCCTCAATCCTGCTTACTTGCCAAAGACAGGAATTCTACAGAGGAAATTCTCAAGTCCTGTACTCACTCCACCCCCACACCCCAAGTATACCTTTGGCGGGTTTCCCAACTCTCAAAGCTGACTCTCTAGAATTCCCACTGACAACTTCTCCAACCCTGTAGCTCAATAAATAGTGCTAGAGTTTCCTCTACTAGTACTCCCAGCTCTCTTCTTAATCCCCCCACAGATTTCTGCCTCTGCCTGCTTCATCACGTGGGTTATGGGAGGGAATGGGCAAGACAGAATTCCCCCTATTTATCTTCCTATATCAGTCAGAGTTCTCCAGAGAAACGAATCCCACCATCTGTCATCTGAAGACCTAAGAATGTCAGTGTCACAGTTAGAAGGCCCAAGAGTCGAGAACAACTGAGATGGATTCTGGCAACATCTGAGGCCTGGACACCAGGTGGGCTGAGGCTGGATGACCAATGTCTTAGCTCATGCGGTTAGGCAGCGTTAATTCAACCTTCATCTACCTTTTGTTCTCTTCAGGCCCTCAACAGATTGGATGATACACACCCACATGGGGAGGACCATCTGCTTCAGAAAATCATCCCACCAATTTAAATGCTAATTTCTTCTGGAAACTCCCAGAAATAATGTCTTACTAGCTATTTATGCAACCGTCCTATAACCCAGTCAAGTTGACATGTACAAAATGAACCATCACAATCAATAGCTGAGTTTCCCTAATTTTCCCCTGACTCTCAATTTCAAAACAAGGCCGAGAAAGTCAGTTGTGCTCACTGCCTAACTCTAGCTTCTTCAAACCTACACCCTTTTGATCAGGACACAGCACAGTAAATGGTTTCCTCTTAGGTCTGCCTTGGAGTATCTCCCAAATACAAGCTATGAAGCTGGCTCCCTGAGGAAAGGGGTCAAACTCTGACTGCATAGCCTTGCTGGTTTTCATGCAGGTTGTCCTTTTTAGTTAAACACAAGTCACGTGACTTGGTGGGCGTGGTGGTGTGGGAAGGTTGTCTTGCAGCAGGCGGTGTTATTTACGTAGCTCACTTTTGGCCTCCACTAAGTTGTGAGCTCATAAGCTTAAAGAACTTGCTTTACTAAGGAAGGACCAAGGACCATGGAGCCTGGCTAACAAATGTCATCAGCCTGCTCCCAAATTACTCAAGAGCTGTGAGCTTCCTTCTCAGTGGGGCTGAGTTTGGAACAAAAAAATCTGCATTTCTATAAAGTTTTTGGGTGCTCCTGCAGCCTTATGCCTGCTGAGACTACCCTAGGAACAAGGACCCTATTCCTTGCTCAAAGCAGAGATAATCATTCTGTCCCAAGGCTATTTAAGGCTCTGCTTAGCTCTCTAATTCAAAGCTTTCATCGAAAGTTTTCACCTCACACATGACCTCTGGACCTAAGGGACCTCCCTCCTCTTATGGGAATTGAACCCAAGGCTTTCATGATTGTAGGCTACCACTCTATCATTGAGTCATATATCATTGAGTCATATATTGAGTCATATATTCCTCCTCCTCTTTCTTTTTTGAGATAAAGTCTTAGTTGCCTGTGCAGGCCTTAATCTCAGGATTTTCCTTTCTCGGCCTCCAGAGAAGCTGAGATTACAAATCGGTGCCAATAAGCCCAGCAAAGGTATGTTGTGGTTTGGGCCTGGATTCGCTAGATATGCTCTCCACCCCAGACCCTAGGATCTGAAAAGATCTCAAAGGAATAGGGATGGTGCTTAGAGGCTTAGCTTTCTCTTAGGGTGTATGTTACCTCTCTGGGCTCATATCAATAAGGATAGTTGATGAAACAGAGAAAGTGGTAGGTAGCAGCTCACTGGTACAGCGGTTGTCTACCATGCATGTGTGTGTGTGTGTGTGTGTGTGTGTGTGTGTGTGTGTGTGTGTGTGTGTGTGTGTTCCTCCTGAGTTTTGGTATATAGTCACTGCCTTGTTAGAAGGCAAACATCTATTATCATTAATGAATGGATACAGAGTGTGCTCCCAATGAAGTTTATACTATCACTTGCCTCTTATTTTTATCTTTTATTTGAGTTTTTCCTATTTTATCCCCAAATAAAATTATGTGTGTGCTTAATTAGTGTCCCTGCAGTGCCTGCAGATTCCAGAAGAGGGCATAGGATCCTCTGGTGCTAGAGATACAGACAGTTATGAGCTGCGGTGTGGGTGCTCGGAATCAAACCTAGGTCCTTTGGAAGAACAGCCAGTGCCCTTATTAATGGAGCCATCACTCCAGCCCCTGTATATATGGTTGAAAAAGGAAAATATAGATATAGGATCTAACTGCTTCCACTTCCTCCTAGAGAAGAAAGATCTTTTCAATCTTCAAGGTTCTCTGCCTTGGCATGCAATGGAGTCATCTACAGATTTTCCAAAAGATGCCCAAGTTTGGGCCCTAACAGTGGCTCAGCTATTCTGGAATGGGGCAGGGTGAGCATTTTCCAGGCATAGGGTCTTGTGAATAAGCATATGCTGTGCAACCTTTGCCAGCCCCAGCCTCTGGTCATACATCAAAATATTCCCAGGTGAGTTTAAGCTGTAGCTGCATTGAGAAGCCAGACCAAGAAAACACACACCAATGGAACGTACTTGTAACTGCGTGAAAACCTTCTCTCCCAGGGACACTCTCCCACTGTGCCCTGGAAATAATTTGATCCACTCTGACCAGCTCAAAGCTAAACATAATTTCTCAAATTGCATTCACAAATGAATATGTGTCACATAACTTTATACACTCTGTACCACCAGAAAAATGGGCTCCATAGATCTACAAGAAGTCTAATTTCCTCTAAAACCATGGGGTTTATGTCTAAGAACTAAAGTTCACCCCAAGCCAAAGAATTCCCACAATTGCTGAAAGAAAGAGCCAAGAAAGTGTGTTTGCACTGTGGCATTCCTGATTCTGCCCACCCATATCCTGCGGTGTAAAATGCAAGTTATACTCTATAGATGATTATAATTAAGTAGTATGTGGAACTCGGTTTTAAAAATAGCTTCATCAACTCTTCATCGCATATTTCAGCAAGACAAGTGTACAGGAAAGTAAGTAGGACTATTATTGTTTAGCAGGTTTAATTAAGTAAGTATTTCTTTCACCCTTTTGGGAATTAAACATAGAGCAGAGAGTTAATGCAAGAAAATCTGCCCATATTAATTTCTGGTTTACTGCTTTCATTCAAAAGCAGGTTGAAAACTGAGGGTCCTGTCTATGATCTGCAGCTTTTATGTGTTAACTGAAAGGATTAAAGCCCCCCTCCCACTACAGAAGTAACCCAGGAAGTGGCCTCTTTCTGTTCTCGCTCAACAGTTTCCTTGAAGGCTTACCAATAAACATCTGTAATTTTGTTTCTTTGTGCATGGTTGCTACTCTTGTTTAATGAGGAATGGACAGAACTGAAGCTTGTCTACTGGTGTGGAACATGCTCATACAAAAGAAGTGTGTGTGTGTGTGTGTTGTGTGTGTGTGTGTGTGTTTACTTGTGTGTATGTGTGTGTGTGTGTGTATGTGTGTGTGTATGTGTGTGAGATAGTTCTAGATCCCAAACTCTATCTTTAGCACTCACTTCCTCTTCTCCATCTCAGCTCCTTTCCATTGTCTGAGCTCCACTTCCAAGTGGCTCTTAACCTCAAGGAGCCTAGGTGGCTGCAAAGCCTTATTCTCTGTACTCCTAAGTTCAAAACCAGTTGAAAATAGAAATCCCTCATTTACTTCAACATTCAAACCAAACATCTGTCTGGCTCTACTGACCCAATGGGATTAAATGAGCATCAAGCACTGTTGATTGGGAACAAGACATACAAAATGAACCAAGACACTTGTTTCAGGCAGAGCTGGGAGCCGAGTTTTGTGGAGATATGTGGGTTAGTGCTAGTGCACTAAGGGACCTAGGGGATGAGAGTTTCTTAAATAAAAACTATCCAACAGTAACTAGCAGAGCATAAGGTCTATGGCTAGCTGTGATGGCTCACATCTGTGACGTGAGAGGTTGAGTCAGGAGCATTAGGGCCAATCTAGGATACATAGTGAAATTTTATCTCAAAACAAAAGGGCTAGCCAGGCATGATGGCTCATTCCTGAAATCCCAAGACCTGCGAGGCTGAGACAGGAAGACCACCATGAGTTCCCAGGCCAGCATGGTCTACATAGCAATTTCCAAGCCAGCCAAGGCTTCACAGTGAGACCTTGTCATGTAAAGCAACAAACCAAAAAAAAAAAATCAACAGAAATATTTTTGTTTTAAGTATACCCCCACTTTCATGTATGCTTTATGGAATACTTGAGACATTACTAAAATTTTTCTTCATTGCTCACCTGAAATTCATCTTATGCCCTTTTTGCTCATGTTCCCGGGGACAGATTGACCACTTCCAGGAACTCTCCTTCATGTTTCTGGTAGACGTGCTTTTGAATATCTCTCTGATTGGGAGCTGTGTTCTGACAGGTGCTCTGGCTTCCCACGGTCCTCCACAGATTTAGGCTATTCCACGCATAACAGGCAGTGTGCTGCTGCTCTGATCAGGTCCCATTCCAGCCTTTCCCTTGCAGCCTTCTGTACTCCTGTAAATTCTAGTTTCTATGCCAAACTCTCTGTCACATGCAGAATAACACCTCTCCTTCCCAGTGGCTCCAGAGAACAGTTTGTCAGGACCACAGGTCCAATTAACTAGTCACTGTGTGTGTGTGTGTGTGTGTGTGTGTGTGTGTGTGTGTGTGTGTTCCTAGATCCTGGCAGCTTATACGTGATCAAGCTATAAGGTCACTTGATATACACCTGTCCTTTGTCTTGCTGAAAAGACATTTATATAGATTTAATTATTTGTTGGTTTAGAGGCAGTATCTTTCTATGTAGCCCAGACTAACCTAGAACGTACAATTCTCCTGTCTCATCCTCCCATGCCCTGGGATCACAGGCATGTGCAATTGTATCCAGCCTTATGTAGGCTTTATAACCATGTGTTCTGAGTTAGGAACACTTCTAAGCAACACAGCTACTTATGCTGTCTCCAAACTGAGCCTCTAAGTGGTTTTAGCTCTCTTCCTCCTAGCTACAAAGATTGTAAAAGCTTTCCTGTCACTGTTGCGTGACTGCACATGGCCTCGTCAAGATGTTTCTAATCTCCCTCCTTAGTCCTTCCCTTGCTGCCTCATACCAAAGCTTGGGCTGCATGAAGACCTGAAGCTTTCCCTGACTTCCTGGGGAAACAGTGCCCAGGTGTCACATTTCTCTGGACATGTGGGTATTTCCACCATCACCGACATCCCTTCCTTTCTCCTGGACCTACCTGAGAAAATGCCACAGCCTTGCCCAAGGTGTTTCATTGTTGTTGTTCCTTTACTTGTTACCGTGCTGTCAATCAAACTGGAGATCTGGGCATTCCAGACAAGCATCCCACCACTGAGCAATATTCCAAGTGACTTTTAAGTTATGTTTTCTTTTGTGGCTGGTTCTCATTGAGTTGCTGGGGATGACATTAAACTCTGTCTATATCCCACACAGACCTCGGACTTGCACCTTGCCCTAGCTTCCATGCCACTGAGATTGTGAGCCTCCTTTTCGTTTCCCCAAACTCTTTGTGTATCTTAGAAAAGGCTCTTCTATCGTCTTTGTGAGGAAATATGTTTATTGTAGTTCATGTCTATGGTGTAGATGGATAACATCTTAGTCTGCCTACTGTGCCCTGTATATTCAAAGCCAAGTTTTAGAATTAAAACACACATGCATAACAATGCAAAGCTTTTTCTCCCTCTGAGTGCTTGGTTATTACAATATAAGAAAATTAATGGTATGGTTATCATAGTTATTGTCTCAGATTTGTGTTAAAAGTGACTCAGAGTCCAAGGAATGTTTGAGGATGAATCTATAGTCCCCAGAGAGTGTTGCTAACTCACTGGGTAGAGAGCCATCAGACAGCATGAAGATCCATGAAAACCCCCCAGTTACTACCTCAGGATATATTCCCCACTCATAACTGCCAGCACATTTTATCAGTTTGTATTACCAGAAAATCAAAGCAGGGTGTCAAAATGTGAAACACAAACCATCCTGTAGAGTAACCCATCCAGCTTAGGAGAAACACTGCCAGATAAGGACTGAATATGCTCTTAAATTTGGGGTCAAAATCCATCAAACAGGCTTTATTTCTGACTTCAAATATTGTAAATATCTTTATCTATCTATCTATCTATCATCTATCATCTATCTATCTATCTATCTATCTATCTATCTATCATCTATCTATCTCTGTCTCACACACACTTAAATATTGAGGTAATTTCAGCATGTTACTTACAAAGAAGCAACATCAAGCTAGCTTTCAACTTCTCTTGTAAACTCAGTTCAGCATCTCTGTAGAGGTTTCTTCAGTAGTAGAGATTTAAGCTGGAAGTATAGAAGCAGCCTGGGAAATTCTCCTCAGGTTCATGTGAGATGGTGACTTACATCACAGAAAAGAATTTGGGGCCATTTGGTATGATGCATACTTGGAATTTATTAGGGAAAAGGGTGTACTATAGAAGTATTGAGATATGTGAGGGGACTCTACCCCTCTTCCCCCAGCACACCTCTGTATGGGCAGTAATGGGGACCCACATGTTAACTATACTTCCAAAAGCTGTACCCCTAACTGTCTTTTTCTTTTATTTGAAGGGGAGTCTTATTAAGTTGCAAGCTGACTTTTAGTTTACCCAATAGATCAGGCTAGGCTCGAATTCATGATCCTCCCTCCTCCTGAGCTTCATAAATAGCTGGTAGAGTTGAGGCAGGCATGTTGAAGAGACAGTTTATTACCCTAAGACTCTATTTAATCATAATTATGTACAGAAACAACGCCTTTTCAGAAACCTATCTCTTTACCTGTATGTACTACACACATGCACTACTCCAAAACAATGCATCCAGCTATCTCAAATCCCCCCATACCCAATTCTATATTCAGCTTCATAAACACCAGTCTGTCAAGAGTGTATATTTCTCTGTCTCTAACAAGTCAACTTAGACAGATTCTATTTGTATCTATCCTTATTGTATCTAGGTATAAAAACAAGAAAGGCTGACCCAGTCTACATTTTTAGAGAGATCATTTACCATCTCATGCCTACATATAATTGAGCATACATATGACTAAAACCAGATGCATTATGGGAAGGAACCTAACCTATTGTCTTAGTCAGGGTTTGTATTCCTTCACAAAAGAAGCAAGTTGGAGAGGAAAGGATTTATTCAGCTTATACTTCTACATTGTTGTTCACCAAAGGAAGTCAGGAAAGGAGCTCACACAGGGCAGGAACTTGGAGGCAGGAGCTGATACAAAGGCCATGGAGGGATGCTGCTTACTGGATTGCTTCCCCTGGTTTGCTCAGTTTACTTTCTGATAAAACCCAGGACTGCCAGCCCAGGGATGGCACTACCCATAAAGGGCTAAGCCCTCCCACCTTGATCACTAATTGAGAAAAATGCCTTACAACTAGATCTCATGGATGCATTTCCTCAAAGGAGTCTCCTTTCACTGTGATAACTCTGGCTTGTGTCAAGTTGACACATAAAACCAGTCAGTTCACCTATAAATCAAAACAGAGAACACCCAAACTACACAGCCAGTAACCAATTCTTTCTTCCTCTATACCCTAGACTGTGACCTAGAGTCTTTGAGTATCTCACTCATGTGTTTCCTGTCAGAATCTTCTTGTTTTTCCTTAAAATAACCCCCCTTTGCTATTTCTACAAAATGTTGGCTTCTATTTCAATTCCTTAAATAAGAAACCTAGAACTGGGAACCACCTTGGCCAGATCCCAACCACCAGTAACACAGGCACACTTATGAACAAGGCAATTGTCCATGAAGCAGGAGAGAAAACTAAAGGGACCTGAGACATGAGGACAGAGCCCTCACCATGGAGTTTGATCATCTTTACTGCTGACTGCAATTGAATACACTTTAACACAACTGATAAAACTCAACTGCCTACAGAGATAATGTGTGTTTTCCTAAAGACATGTTAGACTATGATGTTAAAACATATCCTGCCTCCTTAGGATTGGAATGCATCTTACTTTGAGTGTTACTATCTTAGCATCCTTCTCTCAGCCCTAAATCTAAACACTGACTTCATAAAGCTACTTTAATTTCATTTCTGGAAGAAAATTGTCTTTCATCATTTTCTTAGTTGAGAATTTTATACAATGCATTTTAACTATACTCATTCTCTTCCTCAACTTCTAGATCTAATCCCTCTTCCACCCCCCCATCCTTACCCCATCTCCCTACCTAATTCATCCAGTTTAGTTTGTGTTACTCACATTACTTTTGGATGTACTGCTGTCACTGAAGGTTGGTCAACCCGCTGGAACCGCACTCTTAAATAAAATTGACTCCCCCTCTTTCAAAAGCTATCACTACTATAGCTCCTTAGCCAGTGGGAGTAGGATGGGGTTTTATTCACTTGTAACCACCCCCCATGCTGCAATTTGTCTGGCCTGAGCCTACACAAGTCTTGTACATGCTGTCACAACTACTGTGAGTTCATATGTATCTTGTCATGTCCAGAGAACACTGTTTCTTGTAGTCGTCCACTGTGAATTTTACATCCTTTCTGGTCCTCTTCCATCATGATCTATTGGAGGAGCAGATATTATATAGATGCTACAGTTAGTGCTGAGCATTCTGTAGCTCTTATTCCCCCTGTTCAGTTATGGTTCTCTGCGTTTAACTAAATGGGCATAGTATTACACTGACTCCTAATAACTTATCATTATGCCCATAGATTAGTACATTGGGTTATCCAGCATAAGAGGAGCTTTTCTGCAGTAAATAGTGATTAACTCAGAGACCCCAAGGAACATTCTTTAAGAAAAACAATTAGTAAGAGGACTCGAGATGAGATAGTAGACAACAACACTCACGCATGGTCAGTGATACTCTCCAGGGAACAATCTGGGGAAGTCTGAAAACCAATGATCAGACAGCAATAGACACACTAAGGCTCCTCCCCATTGGCTGTGGAAATCAACAGATCAGACACGAAGTGCAATTTCAAAAAGATTCATTCTGCAGTGGCATAATCAGAGCCCAACATGCATATGCACATACACACACACACACACACACACACACACACACACACACACACACACACACAGAGGTAGGGATTTAAACATAAATTGAAATAAATGTATAAAAAGAAAAGGAAGTTGAATCCATTTGGTTGCTGCTTCTAAGAAACACACCTCACCATCAAAGAAAATATTAATTTAATTATCTTTTGGGGATATTTGTATTCCAGGTACAGAAAACTAAGTAGCAAACATATGTTGCTATTCTAGGCTTCAAAACAAAAAGTAGTTAGGAGAGACAAAGAAGGGCACTCTGCACTGATTAAATATACAATCCATTGAGAGGACATAACAGTTCTCCACAGTGAGCACAGGTGAAGAATCAGGGGGAATTATACCATTCCAATAGTTCAAAAAAAATAAATAAAACACCTGGGATTAAGCTTCACCAAGGAAGTGAAGATCTCTAGAAAAGCCAACTTTCAAATGTTAAAGAAAACTGAAGAGGATGTTAGAGATGGCAATGCCACTATTGTTCATGGATTACAAGTAATTTTGTGAAAAATGTTGTCCTAAAATCCTCCACCAAATTACAACATAATTCTTTACAGAAATAGAAAAAAGTTTTAAATTCATATGGAAGCACAAAGACCCTGTATAGACAAAGCACTGGTGAGTGGTAATAATGTTAGAGGTGTCACCTATGGTTTTCAAGTTATATTACAGAGCCATAGTCATAAAAGCAGCATGTAACTGGCACAAAAACAGACATGTAATTCAGTAGGATAGAACAGAGGACTTGTATAAATTTACAAAGCTATATCCAGATCATTTACAAAGATCATTTACAAAGAATCTAAAAATACACATTGGCGAACAGACAGCCTCTCAACAGATGGTGAAATTGGATATCTGGATGTAGAAAAATGAAGGTAGATACTTATCTCTCACTCTGTACAAAACTCAATTCCAAGTATATGGAAGACTTTAGTGTAAGACCTGTAACAAACTAATAGAAGGGAAACACTTCAAAAGACAAACATGGGTAAGGCTCTTCTGGATACAACTCTGGATGCTCAGGAAATCAGACCAACATCTGACAGAATCGAACCTCAGGAAATTGCAGAGTGTCTGTATAACAAATTACAGAGTGTCTGTATAGAAAAGGAAACCATCCATCAACTGAAAAAGCAGCCGACAGAATGGGAGAAAATCTTTGCTAGTTATATAAGGGAGGATTAATACCTAGACTATACAAAGAAATCTAAAAATAATAAACATCAATAAAATGTCCTAATCCTAGATGGGCAATAAAAATGAATGGAGTTTACAAAAGAAGAAATACAAATAGCTAACAAATATTTTAAAATTATTTAACATCACTAGCTATCATAGAAATGCAACTTGAAATTATTTTTGGATTCTATCTCACCCCAGGTATAATGGCCCTCATCAGAAATAACAAATGGTGGTGAGGACATAGAGAAAGGAGAACATGTGTTTGATGATATACTGTAAAATAGTTCAGCCACTGTGTTACGCTGTGTTAGGTTTCTCAAAAAGAAAGAATGATCATTTGACGCAGCTACATCAGTATTAAGCATATACCCAACTGTTTCTGTATCCTCCTACAGAAATACTTGCATATCTCTGTTCACTGCTGCTCCGTAGTGAGGTAAGTACTTCAGAACTCTGAGGTACATGAGCACAGTGTAATTCTAGTTAGCTATGGTGGAAGTGAAATGAAATTTGCAGGAAAATGAATGGAACTGGAAAAGAATATACTCACAATATTCATAGTGAATTAAGCCAGGCCCAGAAAGATGAATACTGCACATTAGCTCATATGTGGATCCTAGCTTCAAATATTTATATTTGCATGTTTACGTTGTTGTACAGGTAGAAGCCATAAAGTGGTCGTTAGATGAAGGAATAAAAATAAATGGCCCTTAATTGAGAGAACATCAAACACCAATGATTCAAAAGTAGAGGTGGGGTTGGAAAGGTTTAAACAGGGACAAGGGTGGTCAATGGGGTCCTACGTGAGTTAAAAGAGAGAATTAACTGAAACTACAGATATGAAAAAAGATTGAACAAAAACTTAGTATTTTAAATCCAATTAAAATAGAACTTTTAAATAGTTTGAATGTGGCTATACTGCATTGGTATATATTACTGTCCCCAGAACTCATATGTTTGCAAATAAAATTCCAGTTCCAGGTGTAGAATGCTTCCCTGAGTTGCTGGTTAGGGAGGTTCCAGAGGCCCCTAAAGGAAAACAGGTTATTGTTATTCCTCTTAGCTGCCCATTACTAGATAAATACACCATATGCTATAATTGTATGTTGTAGAGAAATGAAGTGGGGACTGAGCTTCCTCCCTGCTACTTATCTTTCATAATGTTCCACACTGCTGGAGAGAAAAGTCATCAACAGTCTTATTCATCAGTGATACAATATCAACCTACTAGGAATGACATACCCACTAGTACAATGTTAGAATGACTGTTAAGGGGGTAACCAATCATTTTTTTTTAAGATCCGAGGCCTGCTCCACTTAAGGCACTAAACATCTAATCAACGGGCCATGGCTGTGAGGTTATAGGCCTTAATGAAGAACCTAGTAATTGTGTTTTCCTAAGAGGACATATGTCAAATTACCTTCTAACTGTTCGTTTATACTCAGCTTAGTGCTGATCTCAGCATTTGTCACAGAAGCTTCCATCTGCAGTAGATAATGGTTGAAGCACTAACTCCATATTGATCAAAATGTTGAGACTACATGACTGTTGGCTGCTCCGCCCAAAACAGCACACCTGTGGCACCCCTCTCCCAGAACACAAGAGATACTGAAAAGGAGGAAGCAAAAAGAATGTACAAAGAGGACTGAAGGGGAGTGTTGACACCAGAACAGCATATGACCACCAAACTCATAGATTCATTGCAGTTGATATGGTCCCTGTCCACATTCCATCATGGACATTAATGGCTGTGGGAGTAGAGGAGTTATTTTTCTTCACTTTACAAGTTATTGACCACTTGTAAGTCACCTGTGTGCCATTAAAAAATTCCACACCCATGCTCATGCAAACAAAATGCAAAAGACATGATAGTAGGAGGACTTCTTGTGAAGGAGGAGGACTTGTGAAGAAGGACATCTTGTGAAGAAGAGTGCTCAGCAGGAGTTGGTGGGTATGAGAGGAGGCAAACATTTACTTTGATTTCTGTTGCTATGACAGAAAATAACCTAAGGTCACATATGTTTAACTTTTAGCCTTTACTGAAATGTTTTGTTTATTACATCTTTAGAGGGGATATTGCAGCTTCTAATTCCGGGTTATAGTTCATCACTGTGAGGAACTCACAGTGGGGATTTCTGCTAGTCACATCACATCTACAGTTAGGAGGAGAGGAAAATGAATGCACATGTACTCCCTTGATTATTTGTGCTTTGCTTGATTTTTCCACTCATAGACAGTTTGGCAAACCTTGCCTACACAGTAGTCTGGAGCTTAGTGACCTTTAACTGAGAAAATTCTCCATAGACATGCCCTTAGGTCCCCTCAATATAAACACCCTTCATTGAGGCTTTCTTTCCATTCTCGGTTGTGTTAAGTTAACCTTTACAGCAATGGTTGGTGAAATAAACAAAATTCAATAAATATATTTATGAAATGATCAAAAAGTTAAAAACAATAATTAAACTAACTCATATGTTTTAAACTTCTAATCTTCCTTTAAATACTTGGTCTTTAGATACTGCTATAAATCATATCTTTTGAGAACTGTAACTTTAGAATCTCCAAGATTGTACATGTAACCATCATAATTCTACATAAACATGACTCTCTCATGAAGTTTACATCCACATCTTGGGGTCATATACTATTCCTTTTCTACATAACTCTTCGTCCAAATATATACTAAATTTTCCTTCACTCTTGTTTGTCCTGAACATACTTTTCTGTGACCTAATCAAAGAGTCAACTTTATTTCAATAGAGGTCTCAAAAGAGACAAGTAACTCTGCCTCCGCCTTTTGGTGGTACTGCTAAGCTGTCTTCCTGCCACCAGAGCTGGTACATACCCAATTACAGGCACAAGCATCTGAGGAAAATCATCTTTCATAGTCTAACAATAGCTATATGTACAACTTTGAAATGACATTGTCCAGGGCTTTAAAAGATTAAGTAGAAATATTTGATTTGCTTATTGTCTTTGTTACTGTTATATTGCTAAGAGACACCATGACAAAGGCAATTCTTATAGAAGAAAGTATTTAATTAGAGGCTGGCTTACAGTTTTAGAAGATTAGTCCATTATCATGACAGGACACATGGCAGCAAAAAGGCAATCTTGAGACTCAAAGATTACATCCTGATCCACTGGCAAACAGGCAAAGAGAGACTGGGCTTCATTTAGGTTTTTGAAACTTCAAAGCCTACTCCAAGTGATACACTTCCACCATTAAGGGCACACCTTCTCCAACAAGGCCATGCCTCCTAATCCTTCTCAAAAAGTTCCACTAACCACCTACTAAATGTTCAAACATATAAGCTTATAGGGACCATTCTCATTCAAACCACTCATTCGGCTCACTTCCTGACCCCCGATAGGCTTGTAACTATATCACAATTCAAAATTTATTTAGTCCAATTCCAAAAGTTCCCAAAACTCTTCCACCATCTCAAAGCTGCTCAAAGATCTCTTCAGAGACTCAAGGCGATCTCTTAACTGTAACCACATGTAAAGACCAAACCAAAAAATGCAAATCACATATTTCCAACGTACAATGGTACTAAATATACATTATTATTCCAAAGTGGAGGAAAGGAACACTCGACCATAGCAAGAGCAAAACCCAACATGACCAACTTGAAATCCTGCATCTCTATGTATGACGGCAAAGGGCTTAGATGGTTCTTCTCTTCTAGCTTTTCTGACTACAACTCTATCTTATGGTTGTTCCACACCCAGTACAGACCCCTTTCGCCAAGTATTTCGCCAGCTCTGGCATCTCCCATATCTCAAGGGCTCCAATATAAACCAGGCTTCACCCTTACAGCTAAACACAAAGGCCTTCCTTTCTGGGTCTCCATGAAGGGACTTTCCTGCCACAATATTGGCCTCAGTGGCTTTCTCTAACCAAGGAGGATAGTTTCACACTGCATCTCCTAGATTCTTCTTGATTGACTCTAAGCTGAAACCACATGGTGGAAACTACCAAGTCCTGCCTGCCATGGCTGGAATATGGCCCCTCCTTGAATTGCATTCGCAAAGCTTTCTGTTGTTGATGATTTCCTTTACTCATTTTTCATAAACAAAGCTTAGCATGGTTGGGACTTGCCTTGAGGGTGCCCCCTTTATTTCATTTTGAATCAGGCCTTTCTTCAAACATTTTATCTACCTGAGCACGAGAGTTGGCTCCAACTTTACATTTCCTGATTCTCCTTTTTTCCTCAAGCTGCACATTAGGTCTACATTAGAGTGAGTACTAATAACAAGGTGACACAGCAATACTAGGCTGTCTTGAATATTCCTTTTTCAATGTCATTAATCCAAAACTCTTCAATTTAGTCTCAGGCAGACTTTTAGGACAAGGGCAGAAAGCAGCCAAATTATTTGCCAAAATATAAGAATTGTCTCTAGGCCAGTTGCTAATATTCTTCCACACTGAAGTCTCTGAGTTGGTTCTTCACAGACCACATTGCTTTCTAACACTACTATCTTTTATGTTCCCATTAGGATGGCTTATTAAGCTCTGTTTACAACATTCCACTGCTCTCTAACTCAAGTCCCAAAGTCTTCCATATTCCTCCAAATAATATGGTCAGATCTGTTACATCAATACCAGTCCCTGGTTTCAACTTCTGTCTTAGTTACTGTTCTATTGCTGTGAAGAAACACCATGACCTAGGTAACTCTCATAAAATAAATCATTTAATTGGGAGTGGCTTGCTTATAGTTTTAGAAGTTAGACTATTTATCATCATAGCAGGAAGCATGGCACCAAGAGGGCAGTCTTGGGTCTCAGAACTTACATCCTAATCCACAGGCAGGCAAGCAAGCAGGGGGACAGAGGGGAAGGGGACTGGGTTTGGCATGAGCTTTTGAAACCTCAAACCCCACCCCCAGTGACACATTGTCTGCAAGAAGACCACACTTACTCCAACAAGCCCATGCTTCCTAATCTTTCCCAAACAGTTCTACCAACTGGAGACCAAGCATTCAAACACATGAGCCTATGAGGGCCATTCTCATTCAAACCACCAGACTTATTTTCACCTAAGCAACTTTAATAAATAATATTATGAGGTGGCATATGGAACTAACTCATAGCAATTGTGCGGACTAATAAGATAAAAATAGGTCAAAAAATTAAAAGCATTTGAGACATATATTTTGACTGTAAATATGGTTTAATATATTATTTGTGGTTTTTGTTTTAGAAAAAAGATTATAGTCCTTTGCTTAATGGTTTAGAGAGACTTAAACCAGATCTCTGAAATAAAGAGCTCATTTTCTCTTCTTATATCCAGTTAAATTTCCCTTTCTACCCTGCCTCAGTTTGAGGAGATAAGATGTATTAATCCAAAATACAATAGCTTACCCAAATATAGACTGGACATAAGGGTGTGTGTGTGGGGGGGTGTTCACACGCATGCCATTTGATTAAAGGGAAGAATTGTTGCTTTGGATGAACAAGTTCATGCAAGGATATGGTGGATATTGACAAGAGAGATGAGGCAGGTGACTGAAATACTAATATTGAAGGAACAAACACAGGAGAGGGAGTCAAGGAGACTGACAAGAAGTGGTTACATGGGAAGGAGAAAAAGGAAGAATGCTTGTTATAAAGCCGAACGATGGAATGCTTCCCATCCAATCAAGAATCAACTGGGTTGAACAAAGTCAATAAACACATTAAGAGACAAAGCCTACTAGACTGGATAACAAAGTCGCCACTAGTAACACACTTGATTATGAGGTTTGATTTCTAGGCTATTTGATTATAATTTTATAACTAAAACAATGAGCATTTCCATGAAATAGAATGAACCGTCCCATCTTTTGATATAGATTCTCATACAGCACAATGGAGCTGAAACTCTCTATGGAGCCAAGACTTACTGATCCTCTGGCCTCCACCTTTAAGTGCTGAGATTACAGGCACACATCCCATACTTGGTGTGCATATTTACTTATATTTCTCTGAGACAGGACCTAACTATGTAGCTCAGTTAGTCTTGACCTTCGCTGTGGTTACTCTACCTTAGTCTTTCATATGCAGGATTAGAGGCATGACCAACTGTTCTAGATATATTTATTTATTTGTATTGTACATTATATAACTATATATAAAGTATAAACTTGTGTAAAGTTAAAGCAAAATGGTAAAAATAAAACCCAGGCCTGAACAAGGACGACGCCAATACGCATGGTAATGTCGAAAGCTCACAAGGCCTCAATCCTAGACAAAGAACTACAGGCAAATAAGAGGAGAGCAGGCGAAGCTGTCTTACCCAGGGAAGCAAACCAACTTATCCAATACCAAATGGTCAGCCCTAAAATATGTATACAGGCAAGTAATGTGCAGGCTGAGCATGTTGAATTTATGTACCTATGAACACACACACACACACACACACACACACACACACACACACACACACACACACAATTAAAGCCAAATAGGCCATGGATTTAAAAAAAAAAAAAGGGCTCCTGCCAGCATTCAACCTGCCACTTTGGAGCCAGTCTGGAGAGTATGCCAGCTTGCAGGTCACACTCCAAGCCTGCTCAAGCCTTCAAATGATTGATGGAGCTCCTAATGGGAGCCATTTTACCTTCAACATCACTAAAGATCCTAATCCACAACCATCAAGACAAGCTGTTCTCAAAATCCTCACCCACTGCAAAATGTCTGGGTATTTTAAACTGCTGGGCTTGTGGGTAGTTTCTCATTCCACCTATTCAATCTGTATGAAACAATTCATTGTTTTTTAATAAAACCCATCAAGAAATTTTTACAAAATCAGCATCTAAAACGAACAGGTGTGCTATAGAGAAACCAAAGCAGATGGCGGTGTTCACTTTAGGCAGATATCTTCAGGAACTCATGCATTCTTTCTGTGTACATGCACATGGGTGCACATACATGCTTATATGTGCTTATACATGCCCCATGCCAGTTTAATTTTAATTCGCAATTAAATAGGTATACGTGGCTAGTAGTCACTTCGGATGTCTCCTCTTCAAACGCTTATATAAATTATTGTAAAAATATTCTCCAGTACCTAGCTCTGCCTGCATCTTCATTTGCCAAAAGGGCACTTGTGCTGGGCTGGGCAATGTGATTCCATGGGAGTGACCCGAGGTTAACTCTTAAATGTGCTGAAGCCCTTGTAAATATGCAGCATGGTCTCCCCTGCTGACCTGAAAAATTATCACTCCTCATAGATTCAATCCTTCTCCATGATCAGAATCAACCATCTGAGTCTTTGCATGCATGTGTGAATGAAGGTGAAGGTGTGTGTGGAACAAGGAAATGGACACTCAGCAAGAGGCCTGCGGGTCAGCAAGAATCTCCTGTCTGCCCCTGACTCTGATTGTCTTACCTCCCAGGGACTGCAGGGCTTTCTTAGTAAAGTGAAAGCTTACAACAGGCTTCAAAGAATATTAACAGAGTGGCCCTTATCAAAGGCAGCTTGGCTTAACAAGAGCCCCCCTCAGGACAACACCAGTGCCTGGAAGCTGAAATGATTGATTTCTCAATAACTGGGAGCCAGGGGTTCTGTGATGAAAATGTTTGCATTAGAAAATGGATCTTTATGTCTATAAAGAGTGTTTTATCATTGCGGCGTTAAAAACAAGTGGAGCAATTATGACAAAAGGGGCAAAATGAATCTGATAATTGATATTTCCAAAAAGACATTGGGGAAAGTAGAAATGTTGGAGGATTCTTACATATCTTAATCCCTTCCTTCCCTCCTTCCTTCCTTGTTCACCTCCTTCCATCCTCCTTCCCTCTCCTCTTCCCGTCTTCCCATAAGGAGTGATCATGCCATTTTTGGGTGGCAGATCTCCAATGTGTCAATCTGCTTATGTTTTATATAGAGAGTGAACTCATTTACTTCCTATGAGCCCTTCAAATAAAATTTGTGCCCCTTTCACCCTGGCTTTGTTTTCCCTTTATTCCGTTTTTTGTTTGGTTTTGTTTTGTTATTTTTTTTCTCATTCCTCAACATATACAAAAACTGGGTGAATGATGGGACAGAACGATGTGTTTGTGGATAGGAAAACTTACTTTGCAAGCACAAGGGTCAGAGTTCAACCTCCCTAGGGCCTATACTAAAGCTTTGCATAGCTGTTCGTACCTGTAATCCTTACCTTGGCGGCCAGGGACAGGTGGATCCTAAGAGCTCACTGGCTAATTAGCCAGCAGTGAACTTCTGGTCCACTGAGAGAAATAGGGCAGAGAGTCATAGAGAAAGATTCCCTACATCATGCTCTGACTGGTATGGGGCTTATGTGCGCGTATAAGCATGTATGTGCACACATGTGCATGTACACAGAAAGAATGAGAGTTCCTGAAGATATCTACTTAAAGTGAACACCGCCATCTGTTTTTGTTTCTCTATAACACACCTGTTCATTTTAGATGTTGATGAAGTTCTATCCAACAGCATTCTCCGAGTGTTTGAGTTGTCATCTTGGAAAAAGAAAGTTCTATTGCATTCAATTTTGTTTTTTACATTCGTGGTATTATGTTTGGCATTGTGATTAATTTTTTAAATTATATATTTAGGACAGTTTGTTTATGGAGGCGTTTGAAGACTTTAATCTGGCCTTAGACAAAAGAATCCCACGCAAGCCTTTGCCGTACAGTCTTCTGTGCCTGTCTAGTGTACCAGACCAGCCTGGTTGTGGGAACCTCCACCAGTTTCCCAGCAACAACGACGCGACCCCGCCCCTTCTCAGCCCCTGCCTACCTTATTAACTCAGTGGGGCGGAGCTACCGTCCAGTGCCCAATATAAGGAGAGCAGAGGCGGGAGGGCCTGGCATCTCCGTCGCTAGGGAAACGGACGCTGCAGCTGGCAGCGCGCGATGCCGGGCGCGGAGGAGCAGGCAGTGCTGGCGGAGTCTGGGGACGAGGAACCTGGAGACCCGAGGCTGCGGCTCCTGGGGACTTTTGTGGCTCGGAGCCTGCGTCCGGCCGCGGGCACCTGGGAGCGCTGCGCAGGCACAGCCGAGGCAGGGCGGCTGCTGCAGGCCTTCCTGGATCATAATGCCGCCGCGGGTCCGCGCCCGCTGCTGGTGGTTCAGTCCGGGCCCGGAGGCCTGGTAGTGAGACCCGGTCTGGATGCAGGACCGGAGCCCAGCCAGGCTCGCGCCAAGGGGCTTTTTTTCTTGCGCACCAGGTCCGAGCCTCCGGGAAATCACAGCCTTCGCGGCACGGTGCTCTGCGGGGACCTGCCCGCGGCGCCGCTGGAGCACCTGGCTCCGCTGCTTTCTGAGGTGAGGGTGGGTGGATGGCCCCTGGCTAGCAGAGTCTGAAGCTTAAGGGGGGAGAGGGGCGTGTGCATGAGGGGAGGAGTCAAAACCAAAGAGGTGGGGCGACGCTGCAGAGGGAGGGTACGTGGGCGGGGTCACAGGCGGAGGGCCTTGGCCAGGGGTGGAGCCTGGAAGAAAGAGGGCTGAGGTTGGAGCATAGGCTGGAAGGGAGTGGAAGGGCGGAGCTGCCAGAAAACCAAAACTAGTGATCTGCTAGGGACAAGTCTGGGTGAATGCCAGGCCACAGTAAGAACCAGTCTTGGGTCAGGGGGTGGTTCAAGAGGAAGCCATAGTGTGAAGAATGCCTGAGTCCTGGCAGCTTTGTAAGTCAGCAAGCAAGGGTCGAGGACAAGAAAGTGGTGAATTTTGAGTTAAAGTGGGCTGATGGATGGAAAGGAGCTGCACTGCTTTATATATCTACCTTTGCAAAGAAGTTCAGAAGAAGGCGGTTTGGTTTTGATTTTTATGTCATTCATTTACCATGCAAACATTTAAGAAACTGACTTGTGCTGGCAGCGGTCGAGTAGCCTTTTGGAAATGACCAGCAGGCATTGGGAAGATTCTGTCCCACCTCTCAGAAAAGGGACAGGGATGAAGCCTCTGGGCCTTCAGCGCTCAGAGGATTTTCACAAGGGTAGGTAGATGAGATTCTTGAACCCCTTAAACCTTCCCAAAGGAAGAAAACGTCCCTGCTAGTTGAGCACATGTGCTTCTGGGAGCTGGCCCTCTCTAGGCCTAGCCAGTTGTGAAATTAGTGTGTGTAGATACTAGCTGTGTGATGTTTGGGGGGCTTAGTAGCCTGGAAGCGGCACAAGAATAAAAAGTAAGTTCCCATCCACGAAATGCTTCCTAAATACATGCATCAGATCATGCATTCAAAATACTTGAAACGGAAGACCGTGAAGGTAAACACTTGCCTAAAACTGTGACCCTAGTGGTAAAGCCAGGACATGGCTGTTCCTTGCTACATCCTATGTTAGCTCCATAATTGTGGAAGGGGGAATTCCAAGGATGAATATGGTGGATAAGCAAGCTCTCAGGGTCTAGGGACGCTAGGCTAGCATTGAATTCTTTAATAGTCTTATTGCTGTGTTATGTTTGAATACCATCTGTACAGGAGTCCATCTGTAGGTTATTGCCCCTGGCCAAGGATGATAGAAAAGTGTCCTTGGCTTCTGAGGTATGACAGATCCATGTAGCCTCAGATGCTACCTTGATTTTAGTGGCGCATTGACTTCTGATCAGGGAGAGGCAGTTGAGGGCACATACTGCTCTTGCAAAAGATCCATATCAGGAAGTTCACAACCACCTGTAACTCCAGCTCAGGGCGATTTGATGCCCTCTTCTAAACTCTATGGAGATCTGAAGTCATATGTACATAGACATTTATATAGACACACACAGATATGTAGCCTTAAAAATAAAACTATTTTTAAAGGCTTGGAGATAGACCCAAACTAGTATATGTAAAGGGTTGAGCACAATTCAGGACTGCACAATCAGTAAGGAAATCCAGTCCAGAAATCAAGAGTGACTTTAGGAACTAGAGGGATGACTTAGAGCTTATAAAAGTTCACTTCCAGAGGAGCAGAGTTTGTTTCACAATACATAAGTCACAAGTCGGGAACCTCACAGCTGCCTGAAACCATAGATCTGACAGCTTCTGTGTTCCATAGGAACTTACACACATGTGGCATATATGCACATAGACCAAATATATATATATATATATATATATATATATATATATATATATATGACAGTTTAAGAGATTTTCTCTCTTTCTTTTCTTTTTCTTTTATTGAGACAGAGTCTCATGTAATCCAGGCCAGGCTCTACCTTGCTATGTAGCTAAGGATGACCTTTTAACTCCTGATCCTCCCACTTCTACCTCCCAAGGGATGAGCGTACAGGTATGTAGCGCAAAAAAACATAGGTTTTTTAAAAATTTATATTGCAGACAAAAAGTATTCAGTTAAGGAGTAAATGGATGAATTATGGGGCATTTAAACAGTGAAATACTGATGCAGAATATTCTTTAAAATATTATTTTATTAAAAAACAACATAAACTCCCACCCCCAGAAGTTCCTAACCATACAATACAATGTTGTCAAGCACAAACACCCAGTATTACACATCTTAGGCCTCCCCTACCCAACGTGGTTGAACACTCACCAAACAACACCCATGTCCCTGTCCTCACACTCGCCAAATAGTATCCCCAGTTTGTCTTCCTGAATGCAGCTGCTCTAGTCTACATGTACCTATGTAAATGGAGTCACCTACCATCTGTCTTTTTGTTGAGTTTCAGTGTTTCTCCTGACAGCAATTATTTCCACAACCAAAAGGTCCTCCAATCACATGGGGTTCCCTGGGTCTTTCTCCTCCTGTCCCCACCACTTTGTGATCCAGTGCACCTCTCTCTCTCTGACCAGTGCTTCTGCTTTTCCAACTTCCTGCACCCCCTATCCCCACACTCCATATCCTGACTACCTCACTCTCTGCACATGACTGGTACCTCAATCCAGTGTCTTTCCAATGTTCCTCAGCCACAAGAGTACATTTGTTCCTTGCCCATCTTGAGAGGCAGCACCATCATTATCATTAACATTTCACTGGGTCATTTCACTTATCCAATGAGGATTCACTAGGTCATTTTACTTAGCCAAGGCCTTCATGGTTCTTCTTGTTGTCACACACAACAGGTCATTTGTTTGTGTGTGTATTCTATTAAAGCCAAATATATTATACTGTATAACACATTTTTCCAATTATCTCCATCATATTGGCCTGTGGGTGTGTCTATGGAGCATTTTCTTGATTGATGGTTGATATGGGAGGGTCCAGTTCACTGTGGGTGAAGCCACTCCTGGGCAAGTCGTCCTGGATTATATTTTAAAAGGCTATGCAAGCCATAAAGAGCAAGCCAGTAGGCAGCACTTCTCCCTAGTCTGGTCTTTGCTTTAATTTCTGCCCCTAGGTTATCCCATGAGTTACTGAGTCCCTCAATGAAGGACTGTGACTAGGAAATGTATGGTAAAATGAACCCTTTCCTTCCCTGAGTTGCTTTGGATCATGCTATGTACTGCAGCAATGGAAAGCAAACTAAGGTAAATGCTGATTCTAGTTCTTTCCTATTGTAAATAATGTGGTAATATGTTCTTTTAAAGTGTATCATTTATAGATAGTATGTAATCATTTGTGTTAGAGAGGAGAGGGGCTGCAGAAATAGCTCCAGGGTTAAGAGCACTGGCTGTTCTTCAAGAGGACCTGGGTTGGATTCTCAGTATACATATGACTGCTCACAACCAGCTCTTACTCTAGTTCCAAGGGATCCTCCGCCAACTTCTGGCCTCTATGGGCATTACATACACATGGTGCACAGACATATGCAGACAACATAATCGTACACATAAAATAAAAAATAAAAAATAAACCAACAACAAATGTAAAGAGAATGGAAAATCTGGAAATTGCTGCTCAGTACTTGAAATCCAAGTACTTGAAAGACTGAGGCAAGAGGATTATTATGAGTTTGAGAACAGCCAGAGCTATAGAGTGAGTCCCAGGACATCTTGAGCTACATAAAAGATTCTGTATAGAGAAAGGTATGAAGGGAAAAATAGAGGAGAAAGAGAGCAAGGGGAAACGGGAAAACCAATCTATATTTGGAGAACTGAATGATTGAGGTAAAGGGGTGGGTAGCATAACGAATACAGAGGCAAATGCTAGCAGCAAACCATTGAACTGAGAACAGGACCCCCATTGGAGAAGTTAGAGAGGGGACTGAAGGAGCTGAAGGGACTTACAACCCCATAAGAACAACAATACCAACCAACCAGAGCTCCCAGGGACTAAACCACTACCCAAAGAGTACACATGGACTGACCCGTGGCTCCAGCTGCACTTGTAGAAGAGGATGGCCTTGTTGAGCACCAATGGGAAGAGAAGCCTTTGGTTCTGCCAAGGCTGGACCCCTCCAGTGTAGGGGAATGTCAGGGCGGGGAGGTAGGAAGGGGTGTGTGGTTGGGGAGGGGAAACATTCATAGAAGAAGGGGAGGGAGATGGGATAGGGATTTACGAACAGGAAACCGGGAAAGGGGGTGAAATTTTAAATGTAAATTTAAAAAATCAAATAAAAAACCGGGGTGGATAGATGATTCATGAAACTTGTACTATATAAATATTTATTTATTTAAATCTTAAATGAATAATTTTAAAACACCTCAGGTCCCTACTCACAAAGGCTATTCTCAAAGCCTGTACCAGGAATCCTTAAGGCCTCCCATCTACTTCTGTCCTGAACCGCAGAGCTGATCCCACAACCCTGTGAAATCTGGCCTCTTGGCCTGTGTTCTTCTACCTTCTTATTTAGCTTCTGACCAGCTCCCCTGTTCTCCCCCCCTCACTGCACACCATTTAAGCCAGAAAATGTCTTCTACTTTGCGTAGATGCATGTGCTTCTAGTAACCCTGCTGTAACCCACACTGGTTTCTGCCTGGCACTTACCTATATTTCACCCTTAGCCCTCCGACCTGTGTGCCTGAACAGGGAAGGGGGCATTGGTGAGAGGAAAAGTTATAATTGTAGCTTCTTCTCTGTCCCACTGTACCAGATCAGGGTGAAATATGGGAGACATGTTTGGAGGGGCATTTCCAGAATTCCCTCCCCCTACCCCCTATTCTCTCTCTCCCCTCTCCCCTCACTGCTTCCAGTAGCTGGCTGTTTATTTGTGCTCTGGACAGCGGGATTTAGAGTAACACATTCCTTGGGTTCAATCCCAGTTTCTGTCCCATCAGCAGGGTAAGGTAAGCATCTTGCACCCTCTCTGTTATGCTCATATGCTCTGATAGGGTTGCTATGAAATCTTATCCTTTTTATTATTTTTGTTTTAAGGACAGTGTTACAAAGCTGTAGGCCAGGCTGACCTCAAACTTTCTACAATCCAGTTCCCTCTGCTTTGTATGCGCTGAGATTAAAGGCATGTGCCACAAGGCCTAGCATATGAAATGTTATCCTAACTAACAAACTAGGATGCCTAAAACCATGTCCCTTTATAGGTGTTCCACACACAGTGGCAATCCTGAGCCTGACAACCCATCCTTACTTCTCCAGCTGGCTCTTCTTACCTTTCTGTAGCCAATGCTGGTTCAAGTCCAGGCAGGACCTCCCATAGCCTTCCTACTTGTGAGCCTGCTTGGGGGCAGGTGACTTTGTCACTTTGTGGGGCTACTCCACACATGGCCATGAACCTGCAGCTTGAGCGTTTTCTCATCCTATGACATTACTCTCTATGGTTCTAAGGTATCCTGGCTGGTTCATCGTGACTCCCCGACATTGCTCCCACTTTAACAGTGATTTCAACAGAAAATTAAAGGTCCTCCAATTGCATGGAGAGCCTATCTCCTGTGTTGGGAGTCATACATGTTAGTGTCTCCACCACTCTCTCCTTACCAATCCCTCCATTGTCATCAGGGTGAATAGGAGGTGACAGATATGACAAAAAGAGAGAAGACCAAAAGAAAAGAAATCCGTGTAGGTGGAGGTGACCAGGGGTGCAGGAGTAGACGTTTTAAAAGAGCAGCTAAGTTGAGAATCTTAACTCCATATTTCGGGCGAAAATAGGCTGGTTGAGGGTACCCAACACAGTTTTTCCTTTAGGGACCCTTCCCACTTTGAGAGATGGATGCAGAACTCATCTGGGACAGTGGGAGTGAGGCCCAGTCTTTGTCCCAACTTTTCATGGAAGAGAAAAGCATCTCTTTCACACTCGTCTGTAGCTTTAGGGGGTGCATAAAGTATAATCTTTGGAGTATCAGATATACTTACCTTGGATCCAGAGGGAGCTTTGGAACAAAATAATTTAGAGAAGAGAGAATTTACAAGGGGAAAGGAAAGACTTGGTGACCATTTGAGCTCCTGAATCAGGCTGCTCTTGAAGATTCAGGGCTGTTTAAAACCAAGTTCTATCACTGGCAGCTTGTAAAGAAGAGCTAATGAGGAGACACTTCCTATTAAAATACAACAACTAATATAATAGTGGAAACACCAGAGAGACAGGGGTGTGTTCGTCAGGTAATAGGTCCAGGAAACCATGGAAAAATGTATTCAGAACTGATAAATAAGTCCCAGTGGCTGCAGAATGGATAGTTCTGGCCTGGTCTTTCTGGAAACACATAGTGAGCAGAGACAATTATTAAATAGAGAGCTAAAAAAAACCTTCAAAAAAAGACACACACTAGATTCAGTCACATTTATGTTGGAATCGGGGTAGAAGGCTGAATAAGAAAGGGATTTGTCTAGGACCTCGAAGGCAGAGACTGAATCTCAATTGATGCTTAAGTACTCACATTCTTCCCTATGGTCTATCTGGCATCTTGGCACATCCCTTAGAAGTTGGCAAGTGTATACTAACAGAGAAAAAGGTGGTGGGAGGTTTGGGTGGAATTCTGTAAGGATTTGAGGTGCTGTGGTATATCTTAATTGGGGGGTTTCTACCCCACCTTAGATCAAATAGTTCCCAAATAAAAGACACAAAACGTTTGTATTTATAAAAAGCCTTCAAGCACTAGAACTGGACATATATCAACCCTCTTTGCTATATTGTCTACTTCCCTGTCAATAAACTCAAGATATCATTTGCTATGTTCTACTGCTCCTACTCCAACGGGCTGGCCCTCATGGCCATGTTTTCACAATCTACCTACTCCCACTGCATTTTCCTCCCCTCCCCTCCTCTACTCATGGTTTCTGCCTCAGACTCCAAGTCCAGGAACCGAAGCTTCTCCTACCTCTCTTCTGCCCAGCTACAGGTTGTAGCCATCTTTATTCAACCAATAGTTTTAAATTAAGGAGCAAGGTTACTTAGCATCACTTGGTATACAGTGAGGATCTCCTTATCTCTGGGGGCAACCAGACCTTGGGGGCCAGTATTTAGCGTAACAATACATAGTAACAGACCAAAACTCAACACTGAGGTATAGAAAACAATGGTGACAGTTTTGAAGAAAAGAAAATTTTTACTTTTTGTCTTTTGTGATGATTGTGGTTCACTCATATTCACCCAGATGATGAGGAAGGGATTGGTGTGGGAGAAGTGGGGGAGAGAGTAACATATGACTTCCAACATAGCAGATGACATGGACAGCACTTATTTGTCATGTTTTCCAGTGAGAGGTGCAGGTCAGTCTACCCCACAGGACCACACTGAGGGACTGTGGGAGGCATATTTCATAGCAGTAAATGGAGTGGTGAGCCTGGTTCATGTCTGAGTATGTGGTTGACTTGAGTAATCCCTGGGGTTAGCAGGGAATTGAAGCCTTCCAGTAAGGGCTAAGCTGCCTGGTCCCTCTTAGTGAGGACTGTTGGTCTGGGGGACATTTTCCAAGGAGCAGATGAGAAGAAAATAGTAGGAAGGTTACTGGGGGCTTCCCTGATGTCTCCAGAGGTCAAGGCAACATGTAAGGTTGGAACCTACCTTTGTAGTAGAGTGGCATGAAGAACAGTGTTTAAGAAAATGCTTCTTCACCTCTCCCCTCCCTCTTTCCTTCCTCCATCCCTTCCTTCTCTAGTTATATATCCTTTCTCACTCGTTTTTTGTTGTTTTCCATTTTCCTTTAGCTTTTCATTATGGATAGTTTTAAATTTATACAACCTGTTATTAGCATGTTCCATTACCTTCTCTTGTTCTTCTTTTACTCCTACTAATTCCTTCCCTAACCAGTCCTTCCACACCCCCTGTGTGTGTGTGTGTGTGTGTGTGTGTGTGTGTGTGTGTGTGTGTGTGTGTGTGGTGTGTGTGTGTGGTGTGGTGTGTGTGTGTGGTGTGTGTGTGTGTGTGTGTGTGTGTGTGGTGTGTGTGTGTGTGGTGTGTGTGTGGTGTGTGTGTGTGTGTGTGTGTGTGTGTGTGTGTGTGTGTGGTGTGTGTGTGTGTGTGTGTGTGTGTGGTGTGTGTGTGGTGTGTGGTGTGTGTGTGTGTGTGTGTGTGTGTGTGTGTGTATTGTGTGTGTGTGTGTGTGTGGTGTGTGTGTGTGTGTGTGTGTGTGTGTGTGTGTGTGTGTGTGCCTATCTTGTTCAAGTGGTCACAGCTCCTGTGTGTTCATGATTGTCTGATCCATTCCACACCCAGAAGATAGCATTTTATAGCTCTTTGCCCCATCCTATGATGCTCACAGTCCTGTTTTCCTGTCATCTACACTGTCCCCTGGCCCTTGGATTGAGTGACAGAGCTGTTCCACATAAACTTGATTATTCAGCAGTCCTTTATCCTGAGTACTTTGACAGGTTATGATTTTCTAATTTAACTGTCCATTGCCAAGAGGCTTTTCTGACTTGGGCCAATAGCTACGCTAGCCTGCAGGTGTTCAGAAGGTGTCTTAGTTTTTCTACTCCAGTGAAAAGACTATAAACAAGGCAACAATAGGTGTGAGAGCGTGTGGGGGCTTACTGCTCCAGACAGTTAGTCCAGAACCATCCTGGTGGAGAGTCCAGCAGCAGGTAGGCAAGGCGCTGGAGCAGGAGCCAAGAGCTTATATCATCTGCAAGTAGGGGGAAGAAATAGCACACTGGAAATGGCACAAGTCATTGAAACATAAGGGCTCACCTCCAATGACACACCTCCTCCAACAAGACCCCACCTCCCAATCCTTCCCAAACAGTCCTACCAGTGAGGATCAAAGTATTCAAACATGAGCCTATGGGGGACATTCTCCTTCAGACCCCACTATACAAGGCAACTTAACAACATTCCTGCTTATCAGAACACTAGTGGTAGATTCTCCCATAGGGCTGACAACCTCAGCAGCCGTGGGCATTTCACCAGGTTTACAAATCTACACACATATTCCCACCTATGGAGGGGGCCTCAGCTTCAGTGAAGAAGCAGTTGATTATACCCACATCAGTCATGTCACTGTTCCATCAGTGGTTGTATTTTGTCTGGCAAGTCAGTATTGTAATATACAATATCTACATCTGGGTTAAATTATTGATACATTTTCTTCCACAACAGTTTGCCTGATACCTTACAATACTGTCTAGTTCAATTCCCATTTGATTTCTCTATGTCCTGTTATCCGATGGGTGTATTGTCCTCAGTAACAGGATCTTACTGTCTAGTTCTGGTGAGCAGTCCAAAGCAGTGACAATAGGCTGTATTGTTTTGAGAGCCTTTGAAGGCTCTTTCCCCAGCAGTTCATAGGGAGGTGTCCCATGCACTAAGATTTGGGGGTTAAATAATCCATGACTTCTCGAAGCAGCATTATCTACCCATGCAGGGTAATTCCATTCGGGTTTTTCTTCTTCCTGTTGAGACAGGGTCTCACTGTGTAACACAGGCTGGCTTGAATTTGCAAACCTCTTGCTTTCTTGGTGTCTCTCTTTTCCAGGTCATTATTCCTGTCCTGGCCAATGAAAAGAACCATCTAGACTGGCCCCACATGGTATGTCAAGACATCAGGCATCATGCCCACTCCCTGCAGTCTGACCTCCTGGTAATTCTTGAGCACATGAAGGGGAGAACCTTGCTACCTCTTCCAGTTGGCTCAGAAAAAGTGGAGTTTGTGGATAGCCAGAGTGAGCCGGTGTAAGTACCAGCAGCCCGCAGACTTTGCTGATGACACAGAAACAGGTTCATTTGTAGTATATTCCCCAGGGCTTTTCCTGTTCCTGACTGTGCGTATCTTAGTCCCCACACAAGCCCACTGTTGACCTCTGCCAACATCCTTGGACAGTGTTTTCACACTGATTATGCCCCCTTGCCCAGTCTTAACTGTTTGAGGTCTCCTAAGGTTCTCTTGGCAATGTGACTTTTTTTTTTAACCCAAATCATTTCAGGGCTCAGATCAACCATGGCATCTTCAGTGTACTCGAGATTGGCCTATGTCCAGCTGACAGCCAATCCAGTGGCTATATAGCTCTTACCTGCATTCCCCATTGTGCAGTGCCCATAGTTCTAGCTTTCCTGCACCCCCAGTGTGCAGTGCTGTAGTTCTAGCTTTCGGGAGCTTGCTGACATTCCAGTCTCCATTCCCTGACAGTTTCAGAGTTTTAGCACCCTAGAGATCTTTGGTTTTGTTTTCTAACCTCAAGTCCAGACAAATCTGGCTGTACTGGGGAGTCGGTGCCCATTGCCCCTGAGTGGACATTAAAACTGCAGCCTCCATTGCTTATGTTGGTTTTGCTTATTTATTTGCGATTGGCTTTCCTTCTGTGTCTTAAGCCATCCTCAGATTTTCTACATAACACAAGCTGGTCTTGGACTCAAGATTCTCCTTCCTCAACCTCCCCAAGAGTAGGATAACAGTCCTGTGCCAACACGCCAGATCTTCTGCATTACAACATTATGTTTTTCATCTCTAGTTCCTCTCAACTCATCCAGCCTTGAGTTTTCTTTGTCTTTGTACCCAGGAGTATTTTCCCTTCCAATTCAGGCTATGTAAATATTTGTTCCTTATATTTTTACCCAGTATTTCTATGCATTTGTGGCAGTAGGTCATCTCCCTGCATAAGTGTGGTCTGGTTGTCATTGTGTTGATTCAGGAGCCATGATATGCCTGAAGGATAAATAAAGCATGCAATTGCAGCTTATTTCTCAGTAGTTTTATGTGAGAAATGATTATATATCTGTATATAATTTGAAGTAGCATCCTAGTTAACTAGAAAACTAACTATAGTTTAATAAAAATGTCTAATTTTCAAAATAAATACAATTAATCTTTTCCATTTCCCAACTCCTCTATACCATACTTTAATAACATTCAACTCATATATACAGATCCTTGCTGAGTCTGTCTTCTTCTGTTCCTCTTAGATAATTTCCACACAGGCTGCATCATTTGGGGGAGAAGAGCATTTTCTTTTAATGTCTTTCATAATCACTTTGCTGTATCATTTCTGAGCAAATATGAATTTCCCATTAAGTCAAGGTAGTTCCCAGTGTAAAAATATCATCTATACAACTATATATTTCCTTTCCTCATTATTGTCTCCTTATTGCCTGGCATATACAGTTTCCTGTTAAGACCCTGAAGAGGAGGCAGTCCAAGTTTTATTTTAATTTATTTAAAATGAAAATGCAGTTACTATTATTGTAGTATCTGGGAATGTGTATGGAGTATGTGTGTGTATGTATGTATGTATGTATGTATGTATGTATGTATATGTGTGTATTGTGTTTGTGTATATGTGTGCTTGCGTATATGTAGTGTGTGTTAGTGTATATGTGTGTGTGTGTGATATATGTATATGTGTGTATATGTGTTTGTGTGGTTGAAAAAGGATACTTGGGAATTCCATTCTTTGTTGGAAATCTGAAGACAGAATGGAATCACCCTGGTAAGTCCTGGGGAGGTAGATGTGGCAAACTGTTTCCTGGAAGAGCTAGTTAGCCAAGGAATCAGCTTCTGTGCTATGCAGGGAGCTTGTCCTCTGGTGAGATTCACAGCAGAAATGGACGTTTGGGTGGTTTTTCAATGTTTCATCCATTGACAAGATTTTGTACCATTTAAAGTTCTTAAATTAGCCTTCAGAATATTGGTGGATGGACAATGTTGAATATATACACGAGTAAGCCTGTTTCCCTAGAAAAGGATTTACACAGTTTGTTGATGTGCTTTAAAAGAGTCTATTACAGGGGAGAGGGGTAGAATTCGTAGGGTAAAGGCCCTGGAGAGGGCTCTGTTGGTAAAATGCCTGGCACACAAGCATGGGAACCTGAGTTCAGATCCCTAGTACCACAGACACTGAACATGAAATTGTGTACCGGTAACCTCCCGCACTGGGGGATCAGTAAATTGGAGACAAGTAAACCCCTAGAGCTCCTCAACCAGCCAGCCTAGCCACACCAGTGAACTCCAAGCTCAAAGAAGAGTTCCTGTAACAAAACATTAGGCAGAAAGATTCCAGAGGCATTACATAGCAACCTCTGGACTCCATATCCATGCGCACAGGCAAGGCACCAACATACACACATCCACATGAACTTGTACATAGGCAGACACACCAACACACAGACACACTTTTTAAAAACAAAAGGATTCATAGGTTAGGTGGAATTTTCCACCTGTTTTGAAAGACTGAAAGCTTTCTTTTAGAGAACACCCAGGAATATTTCTTGAATTAGCTTAAGTTTGTTCCCCCGAAGTTTTGCGCATTGGCAAACTTTTTCAGTGTTGCTCTGTGGAGAGATGGTGGGATTCTTAAGACTTGGAGCTTAATGCAGTGCCATTAGGTCATTGGGAGCACTACCTTCAGAGAGGACTAATGTAAATCCTGGAGGGCCTCAGCTCCCTCCAGATTATAAAAGGGTAAAGCTAGCCCCTGCCTACCTTTTGGCTTCTCTCATTGCTGTGTGAATCTTCATGCACTTGTTACTACCTTAGTGCCACCCACAATATATCCTGCACTTTGTCATGAACTGCTGACCTTCCAAAGCACTAGCTAAATGAACTCTCTTGCAAGTTTCCTAGCCTGGGGGATGTTGTTACAGCCACAGAGGATGGGTGAATACACCAGACTTAAATTCTCTTTAAACACACTGGAGAATTTCTCTTGTCTTTTGCAGCTTGGATTCCATAGACAAGTCAACTGTCTATGCCATGGAGTCTGCAGTGATCAAATGGAGCCACCAAGTCCAGGTGGTACTCAAGAGGGAGTCTTCTCAGCCACTCATACAAGGAGAAAAGCCCACCCCCACGGTGGAGCTGGAGTTCTGGAAGAGCAGGTAGGCAGGGAGCGCATGCTCATACACTGGGAGAGAACTGGTTACAGAAGAGAAAGCCAGGGCTGGCCTTGGGGAGCCACCATTGACTCTGGTCCCACCTCCAGGTGTTTCTCATCCTCTCTAGGGGTGACAACTGGGTGTCTTTGGCCCAGTACAGTTTCTTTCTGTAAACTGGGAACACATTCTTCCCCTGAGGCTCAGTAGATATCCTTCCCTTCTGGGACACTCATTGTCAGCTCATTGGGGATCTTTTAACAATGTGTATATAATCAAATGGAGACTTAAAACATTGTTTTTGCTCCTTTGGGGATTGTTAAAATTTTTCCTGTGAATGAATATTTTACCTGCATGTATATATGTAGATCACACTTGTTCAGTCCCCTGAAACTGGAGAGAAAGATAGTTGTGGGTCACGATGTGCCTGCTGGAAACAAAGTCTGTGTACTCTAAAAGACACTCAGTACTCCTGACCACTGAGCTGTCTCTCCATCCCGCACTCAGTTTATTATACTTTTTATATTTATTATTTTATTATATTTATTTTGCATTTATTACATTTAGGATAATTTCTGTTCCCCTTTTCTTGGACATCCAAGGTTAGATGTATATACCTCTTTAAGGATCTGGGGGGAAAGGAGAAGGAATTTTGGACATTGGCCACAGAACTGCCTGTCCTAGGTCACAGCTCATCATTACCATCTATGGTGTTTCCCACCCAAAGAGAATTTCCTAACTATTGCTCCTGACCACTTCCCTTCCTACCCTCCATGCTTTGCTACTGTTTATCATTGTGCTGGTAAGTCTTTTCTGGAGGAGACAGGCAGATGCTGGAGGCAGATGTCCCTGGCCCTACAGAGAACATAGTGTCTGTGTCATATCCGTAGCACCAGCTGTCCTGTAGGGCTCCGGTGCTCTTTGCACTGCCATGCTGAGAAGCCCATGGTCATCCACTCTTTGACCATTTCCTGACCTACGATGAGGCCCTTCTCTAGATGTCCCACTTCAACAGTGCTTCTGTTTCCCTGCCCCAACCCTGCTGTAAGAACTAATGACCTCCAGCTGCCAGGCTTTTGGGTCACCAGCTGGTCTGATCACAGCAGTGTTTCCTGGAGCTTTGAGCCTTCGTTTCTGACTCAGGCTTTGCCCCCACTGTTCTGAAACAGATGTCTGAGTTGGGTTCTTGGGAATGGAGCTCAGTCTTTGCGCAGGCACCTGAGGCAGGACTCTCCTCTGCCTGCAGAAGGGCAGGGCATCGCAGTGTGACAGCGTTTCCTTGTGCTCACTTGCATCCCCCTCCTGGGCATTGCAGGTGCGAGGACCTGGAACACATTTATAACCAACTAATGACAATCAAGGTAAGGGGCATGGCTGGACTCCTGGACAAACTTCAGAGCAGCTACTTGCCAGCTTTCAAAGCCATGTTCCAAGACGTTGAAGCAGGTGAGGACCAGCAAGTGATTCCACAAATCTGTTTGGCTCAAAGTTTCCTTTAGCACCCCATCTTCTTCTCACTTTGTCATGTCAGCACCTTTACATCCTTGCTACCTTCTTATCTGGCATGAGACAGCATGGTGGCAGGAACAGCAAATCTGGAAGCAGCCAGGTTTGTAGGTCAGCTGCCCTGTGGCTTTAGATAAACTGCAACCTCTCTGTGGTTAGAACCTTGGCTCTGGTGTGTCTGCTTCCTTGCCTCCCTTAGAGCTTGTCAGATAATCTAGATGGGAGAATGTTATTAACTGTAGCGCACTATGAATATATGCAGTGACAGAGATGACATCTCACCTCTGGAGGTCAGGTCCCTCTGTGCTGCCCTTGGCATCTTGAGAAATCTCCTGTCTGTTTCTAGCACCATTCTAGCTTTTGTGTTCAGATGGGACTGCAATTTCCTGTCCCTCTGAGTGCCAGACAAGATCAGTCTTTGTCAAAATTGCATGGCTGGCAAGGGCTATGACAAGATGTAGGTGCATTTTCCCAGGGTTTCCGCTTCCCTTTGTGGTGTGTTTGCTCCTCAACCCCAACCCCGACCCCCATTTTTATACTAAACCCTTCCTTGTTCTTAGTTCTGTAGGTCAAAATGTGTTTTTAAAGATATTTTCTATTCTGTATGGATTAAACTTAATCTAAACAGTATTTTCAAGTATTCTCTTTTCCCATAACTTTCTTGAAATACGCTGCCATATGTAGGTCCAAAATATAAACCTAATCAAGGTCTAATTGTTCTGTAAACAAATCCAGAGCTCACTAGCTGATCAGTCTGTCATCTCACTCTGTCCATCTGCCCTTTGGAATAAAAGCTTCAGTGACAGGGTATCTTTTTCTCTCTTCCTTTCCTTGTATGTATCTTTATTGTTTTTAAGATAGCAACTTTCTGGTTAGCTAACGTTGCCTTGAACTTAGTATGTAGTCTAGGCTGGCCTTGAACTCCAGTCTCCTGCTACAGAATCCTAAGTGTTAGAATTATAGGCATGAGTGAGCACACCCAGTTTCAATGCTGGGGTTTTGCAATGATTCATGTAACAGAAAAGAGCTGTCATAGAGTCCTGAGGTCTACCTGGCCCCACAAGCCCTTACAGTGGCTCCTGAGTTAGCCGATATAGCTGCCTTGAACATGGTGACGCTTCAATTCCCTCTTCTCCAGAGGTACTATAACAGGAATATTATGTATGTTTCTAATTTAAGCTCAGTTGACACACATAGGTATCTCTAGAATTTGTTATGGTATACTGTTGTGTATTTGAGAAATGACTAGACAAGTGTTTTATACAATGACTTTTAAAATGCCCTATTTCCACAAATTATACCAGTTTTCTACTTGGGATTGAAATAAGTTTTCATTTTATATACAAGCACATTTTATATACCCTCCACATCTGTGGGTTGGTTTTCATGGACTCGACTGACCATGCTTTTAATTTTGCTCCTTACTGAAAACATATTGATTTATTTCCTGTTGTTATTTCCTAAACCCACAGTGCACAGGTTTCTCTGCAGGATTTATATTCTACTAGTTAGTATGAGCATATTTCAGGAATGCAGGATGGCCAGGCATAGAGGTGTACATCTATAAATCCCAGTGCCTAGAAGGCTGGAGATCTCAAATTTGAGGCCGAAAAGATGCTTGTCTCAAAAAAAAAAAAAACAAAAAAAACCCAACAATACAAATATACTTCATTGTGGGTCTAGGTTATACACAAACAACACACCATTTTATACAAAGTGATTGAGCATTTATGGCTCTGCTTCTTGGCAGGGGGACCTGAAACAGATTCCCCCTCCCCCATGGATCCTGTCTTAGGGTTTTACTGCTGTGAACAGACACCATGACCAAGGCAAGTCTTAAAAAGGATAACATTTAATTGGGGCTGGCTTATAGCTTTAGAGGTTCAGTCCATTATTATCAAGGTGGAAACATGGCAGCCTCCAGGCAGACATGGTGCAGGCAAACCTGAGAGTTCTACATTTTCATCTGAAGGCTGCTAGCAGAATACTGGCTTCCGGGCAGCAAGGACTAGGGTATTAAAGGCCATCCCCACAGTGACACACCTACTCCAACAAGGTCACACCTACTCCAACAAGGCCATGCCTCTCAATAGTGTCACTCCCTGGGCAAGCATATACAAACCATCACAGACACCGAGGAACCATTATAATTTTATCTATTTTATGTGGGAGTTTTCACTGGGGAAGCAGTGTTACAGTGTGCACAGTACATACATGTCACATGTAATGTGCCAATGCCCAATGTTTAGAGCTCAGCTAACAGAGCATAAAGGAAGAGTGTGCTCTGAACTGGTTTTTCCACGCTCCCATGTATCTCTCACACTAGCATACTGGGAAACTCACTGGTCACACACATTAATGGTTGAAAAGGATTTGTTTCTCTAGACCAACTTAAAAAATCTTTCTTTCCAATCAACTGTTTGCTGAGAGTGATATTTGAAAAACAAACCATACTATGATAGTGTCAAACATACAGTACAGCAACAGCAGAAGTCCTTTAAATATGTGATTCAATTCTCATGATGGGAGAAAAAGAAAATTAGATTAGAGGTGTTAGGGAGAGCCTTGGTTGGGAATTTGGCAGAGCCCACAAGACTAAAGAGATGTTAAAGGCTATTGACTGGTTTTCATCATGTCTAATCTAATTTCAGAACATCTGGCTCTCTTTATCCTGAATAGATACAGTGGGTGGGTTATTCTGATTAGTCATGGTTGGCCAGTTCATTGGCTTTTGTCCAGACTAAAGAGGGACGGAGGAGATGGAGTATCCGGGTGTGAGCACAGGTCAGAGAACGAAGGATGAACTGTGGGAGCAAATATGATTGCAAAGTGAATTGCTTGGAAGTTGAAGATGCTTGGAAAACAAGTAGAGTTGACTGTCCCCTTGGGGGCAAAAAATATCTAGTGAGGGAGTTCTCTTGCTGGTCATTAGGAATGGTAGACACAGAACAACCTGTTTTCAAATTACCTTGGTGTATCTATACTGCCCTAACAGCTAACATAGACTGGGTCATTTAGTTGTCACTGTTTTGGACTCTGAGAAGGTCAAGACTATGACCAAAGAGTTCAGTTGTCTGGTAAGGGTTACTGTCCTCCTGCAGGATAGCTCTTGGTTGCTGCATCATGTTGGGGGAGAACTGCTGTGTCTTCACATATGGAAGTGGAAAGCAAGCTAACAGAATGGTACAGGAAGCCTTTAATCCTAGTCACAAGGGAGGAGCCATCATTGCCTAATCAGCTTCTCTAGTTAGTTCCTCCCATTGACCATTAATATTCAACACCTGACTTTTGGGGAAGTGGTTCGGTGGGGGAATACAATGAAAGCACAGCTCCAACCAGAGATGTTGGAAGGTAGAGTACCTGGGAAGAAGGCAAAGCCCTGGGCTGCACTGGAGCCAGAGGGCTGGCCCACTCCTCTGCACATCTCGCTTATTTTCCTACCTCTACTCTCCAAGATGTACTCAGATAAGCCAGTAGTTTAAAACCAGACATAGTGTGCATACTGTGAATATTTGTACAAGAAATTAGCAAATGGATACATTACAGCATTTCCCTTATAATTTGTTATTAAAAGTTTACCAGAAAATGACTGTATATGCCTATCAAGGTTTAAATAAATAAATATAGTACAACAACATAAAACTTTACAAAATCTAACACGGGCAAGTGGAAAGATGGCTCAGTAGAATCACTTTCTCTGCAAGCATGAGTTCAAACCCTGGCACCCACATAAATATTGGCTGTAGATATGAGTACCTGTAAACCCAGCATTGCAGCATTGCAGGGCAGAGAACGCACAGCCCAAGAGTTTCTGGTCAGCCATCCTAGTTGAAAGGAAAACTTTTAATCAAGTAAGAGATCTTGTCTCAAGGGGAAATGGTGGAGATTCCTAACAGCAATACGTCTGACTTCCATCTCTGGTCTCTTGCTTGTACCTGTGCCTGTGACACACACACACACACACACACACACACACACACACACACACACCCCAGTATGGCATATCAGATTTCAAGCTATAATAATAAACATAGCACAGGACTTGCGTAAAACCATATATGTAGAACAACAGTACAGAACAGAGAACACAGGCATAAGTACTCATAATTATAGCCATCTCATATTGACAAAGGAGCCCCAAATATACACTGGAGAAAAGAAAGCATTGTTAACAAATGTTGCTGTGAAAACCGGATGTCCATGGTAGGATGAAAGGAGGCCCATATCTATTCCTCTGCACAAACATCAACTGCGATGGACAGAGGCCTCGGTGTGAATCCTGAAACAATGATGCCGCTTTCTGTAAGCCATACCCTCCAGGATGTAGGCAAAGGAAAGGACTTTCTGAGTGGGACTCCGTTCACTCAGGAATTAAAGTAACCAGTTAAGGAATAGGGCCTCATTACACTGAAAAGCTTCTGTGCAGAAAATAAAACCACAAAAACACAAACGAACAAAAAAGAACCAATTAAGTAGAAAGAAAGCCCACAGGGTGGGAGAGAATCTTCATCAACTAGACATCTACTAGAGGATGAATTTCCAGAATATGATGAGAACTTTTAAAAAAAGAATCTAAAAATACAAATAACCCTATGAAAAATGGACTCTATATCTGAAGAGAAACTTCTCAGATCAATAGAAGAACAAATGCAGAAGACACTGTAGGGAGAAGAGGACCCTACTGCAAACTGTTGAAGCCACTTTAGAAATCAGTGCAGGGAACTCTTTAAAAAGCTAAAAATAGTCACACACTGAAAATGGTGGTACACACCTTTAATTCCAGCACCCAGGAGGCAGAGGCAGGTGGGTCTCTGTGAGTTTGAGGCCAGCCTGGCCTATAGAGTGAATCTAGGATCCAAAAAGACAAACTCAGCATGTTCTCCCTTATTCTAGCTCCTAGTACTGCGTCTTAAGATGTGAGTGTATGACCTCAATGCAAGTGCAGAAGCAAAGAAAGGGTAATACAGAGGGGAAAGGGAGAGAAAAATAATCTTGAACATTTGAAAAGCCACAGATAAACATTATTTTATGATATATATACACACAATATACTCCTGGGTGTTGGAATTAAAGGTATGTACCATATATAAAACATTATATATATTACCACATAGGGTGATAATTCTCCCCAAAGGAGCTATAACTAACAGGCATGGGAAATCTTTGAGTTGTTGGTTAGGTTCAAGAGACTCCCCAAAGAATAGAGACTATTACCATTACCTTTGGTTGCCTCCCCAAACTTGAAGGTAAGAACCTATTGTTGAAGGCAGGACACAATTTGAACAGAGGATTTGGAAGAAACCAGCTAGAATTCACCCTGAGGACTAGCAATATCTTAAGGTGCTATACAAGCTGCTAAGTGAAAAGAGCAATCTGTTAATAGTTCTATCCACCTGTAAAGCCTACTGGTCACAGCAATGACTGGCCCCACAAGATATCCCCAGTGGTGTGATAATGGTACTTTTGTTTTGGGGGTAGAGGATAGCTGTGTGACTGAATGTAAGGCCTGTTCAGTGTGCAGGAGTTCATAACCAACACTGCAAATCTAGCCAAAGGCTGGTGACCTCATAGACCCTAGAGGTGAGGCTGCTACTATTTCCCTAAACTAATATGATTTCTAGCTCTGGTCTAAATACTTGTCCTTCTTCACACACATAAGTGTAGCTCTCATCCTCATCAAAGAATTCTCCTTTTGCAACAAAGGGAGACTATTATAGAAATTCTCAGCTGGCCAAAATTCAGAGGCTAAGTGACCACGAGATGTTCAGTTCCCACTGGTACCTGTAACAACACAGCCCCCAAGACAGGGAAGGGAATCTGTAAAGCTTTAAAACCCAAAGGCCCGGGATGCTGAGGCTACCCAGTATCTTCAATATATGACAACCAGTCATGACAGCTCAACAGTATGGTTACGTAAAGCAAGCCTTTATAATGACACCAAGTGACATACCAACATAGATGGGGAAAATTTACAAGTTCCTACCCCCGGTTGAAGAGCTACAGGCAATTAGTGGCTGCTGAGAGAATTACCTTTCTCTAGGTATAAGTTCCATGGTAGGTTATCTAATGCCAAGTGGCCCATACTAAACACAGATACATAGGAGTACCACCAGATTGACTCAGTAGGCCATGTATATATGCACATGTGTTATATTCATACACACACACGTATATATATACAGTCATTGTGTGTATACATATATGAATATATAACATATATGCATATATATATATATAAAACATAATACACACGTGTGTGTGTGTGTGTGTGTGTGTGTGTGTATGTGTGTACCTATAGTGAAGGAGAAAAAGTCACAAATTTGAGAGGGGGTAAGGAGGCATGGAAAAATTTGAGGGGCAAGAGGGAAGGATGGAGGTAATATAAATATGTAGTGCTTATGTATGAAATTCTCAAAATATTAAATTCAGAACGTACTGAATGGGCTAAGTAAAGCTCAGCGACAGTGTGAATGCTTGACATTCGTGGGACCTTAGGTTCTACCCCCAGCACACAATAGAACATGGGTTTGAGCAACGGCTCAGCACGGTCACTGTGTTGGATATTTTAAGTGACAGAGAGATCTCACGTACACAGCGGACTGTGTAGCTTATACTCCAGGACTGTAGTATTTTACACAAGACACTTGAGAATTATTGCCTTTGGGGATCCAAGTGGAGCTAGCGACCAGTATCCTTCAGACATTGAGAGAAAGGTATCTTTGAAAACAAAATCAAACAACACCAAAACCAAGCATAATCCTAGCTCTGTCACCATTTTTTTTTCCACTCAAAGTGATCACTCCTTGCTTGAGCAAGGGAGAAACCCATTCTTTCCCAAATGTTATGGTCTTAAAACAGTCAAGTGGATGTCCAGATGTCCAGTAGTGTGAAGAAGGTGAGTTTTAAAGTCCGCCCACACAGGTTGACAAGGAGAAGACCCCTGTGCCTACGCCTCAGCCTCTTCCACCCTGTGCACGCATCTCGACAACGCTCAACAACATGTAAAGCCAGGGCCCGTGCTCCTTAGAATGAATGTGAAAGTCCTCTGCCCCAGCTCAATGGTTCCAATACTGTCAGCCTCCCATACAGAATTATTGCTCTTATCCGAGAACCGTGTCATTTGACTGACTCATACCACTGAGATATAAAGTACAAGCGTCCATCCCCACATATCATGTGTCCCTTGGTTCTCATGGCAACTGAACCAGAGGTTCAGGAGAATTAACAGGGGTACCACTCCTTGTTCAGGCAAACGGGGCTGGTGGAGTTACACAGTGAGTCTAGGGAGTTATTTAAGTCTTATAGGATGCTGCATGTCTAGCGGTAGAAAAATTACTGAATGATTGTAGGTTGCAGCTAAATCAGGGAAGTTTTGAGTTTCCTTTAGGATATACATGGAACCTCATCCATATACTATGGCCTAAGTCTACCTGCTCTCATAGACACCACCTGCCCAGAAGGGAAACAACTGCAGCTACTCCCTTCAGTCTTGCTTCCATTTCTTCTGGGTTGCTAGGCACACGTCAATGCTACCAGTGTTCCCACATTTCCTGGTGGTAGCATCTTGCCATCCTCAGTCCACATCCTCCACTCCACTCCTCCATCCCCTGTGACTTCTCTTTCACAAACACTCACTCAGAAAAGTTTCTATTAAACTCTCACCGGAGACACTGTCGTTGATTAACTGAATGGTACAGTCCTGGCACTGTGCGGCTCTCCAGGAAGTTACCATTTACCCTGTTTCCTGTTTACATGAGGACTTGTGAAATTACCTCCCAGAGCAGCCTACTTTGGGGTTGATATTAAATGTGTCCTAAGTCATAGAATTGAGAGGTGCCTGGTCAGCCTTTGAAGGCACACTCCGCTGGCTTTTACACATGTCCCGTCGACTGGCTACATGTCATCTTTGTGATATCAGCATCAAAGTCATTAGCAAGCATTAATCAAGGTAGAGGATCTGCCAACGTGGAGCTGCAGACTGGGGCTGTGTGCTAGCTAGTTTTATGGTAACTTGACCCAAGCTAGTCATCAGAGAGAAAGGAACCTTAATGGAGAGATTGCCTCTATAAGGTTGTACTGTAGACAAGCCTATAGGGCATTTTCTTACTTAGTGATTGATTGGGGAGTGCCCAGCCCATTGTGGGTGGAGCCATCCTTGGACTGGTGGTCCTGAGTTCTATAAGAAAGCAGAATGAACAAGGAATGTGGAACAAGCCAGTAAGCAGCACTCACTCGTCCAAGGCTTCTGCCTGAGCTCCTGTCTCCAGGTTCCTGCCCTGCTTGAGTTCTGTCCTGACTTCCTCCCATCATGAACTGTAATATAGAAGCATAAACTGAATAAACCCTTTCCTCCTCAAATTACTTTGGCCGTGGTGTTTCTTCACATCAAGAGGAACCATAGCCAAGATAGGTTGGGAAAGGCAGGAAGAAATCCTGATGCAAGAGTGTTGTCAGAGAGCTTCTTAATCCATCATTCTAGATTTTTCTGAGTGCTCTAGGCTTCAGACTTTCTATCCAGGAAGCATTCTGAACGCATCTCCTAGCTGTTTCTCAAGTCAGGAAGAAACTGAAGCCTTGGCATTGCCAACTCTTCACTCTCGAGGCGCAGGGGCTCCATGAGGTAGGTGGTGCCCCAGCACGGATAGCTGACCATCTTTGATTCCTTCCAGCCCTGACAGAGGCCCAGGACATCCGTGTGCACCTGTTACCGCTCCAACAACACCTGGACATCCTGGAGAACACGGAGTTTCCCGAGGTGAAGGGCAGGCTGCGGCCTCTGCTCCATGTGGTCTGTCTGATTTGGGCTAACTGCAAGTGGTACCGCTCCCCAGGGAGGCTCACGGTGCTGCTCCAGGAAATCTGTAACCTCCTCATCCAGCAGGTGAGCTGATCTGCGCATCCCAGGAACTTCTCCTCAGGGGCTGGTTGTCACAAAGGCATATGGGAGAATAAAATATGTGTTTCCCTAGGCACAGAAGTAATTAAGGCCCAAAGAATTCTCACACTTGAATTTTATATTTTCACAAGCCAGAAGTTCATAAAGAGGTTTTCCTTACTGCTAACGCAATGGTGGCCCAGTCTCTCCTACTTTCCGCCTAAGCCCTGGGGCAGGGCTGGTAAATTGCAACCTCTTTCGTGATCTGTATGAGGGATTGGTTTTGTGTCACCAGTGGAGCCTGGTAAATGAGACAGAAGCCTGAGAAGTCAAGGGATTCTATTTCTGACTTACTACATGTGAGCCCTGTGTTCTAACACAAGCCACTTACCTGCTCTGTGCCTCATTGTCCTGTACCTGCTCCAAGGAGAAACTGTTTCACAGGGGTCAGTGAGGGCTTCAATGTAAAGACACCAATGAGATCTGTGTCCTGGGCATGCTCAAAGCTGTTTAGCTCTGGACCTTCAAGATGCTGTTGTTTGGATTGCAGATTGTTCCTCTGCTTTTTGTTGCTGATGGTTTTGTTGTTGTTGTTGTTGTTGTTATTGTCCTATTGTGTTTTGTTTTGTTTTTGTTTGAAGGTTGAACCGAAGAAGGTCCATATTTTTAAATTTTATTTTGAGACATGACCTTATATTTCCCAGCCTAGCTTTAAACTTAAACTTGCAATCCTCCTGTCTCACCTTCCCAAACATATGGGAATTCAACTGTGTGCCACCATGCTGGCTTTCCTGGTCCCCTTTAGGGATTCCTGTAGAATTGAGAACAGTATAAATCTTAAAGCGTGCATCTGTAAGTAGAACTAGAAACCTTGGTGTAGGTGACCTTCCTTTCCTCCATACTGACTTCTCTTGGCATCTAAGAACAGTCAGCTCTTAGACAGCAATGAGTAAGCTCTCAGAATGGTTCGTAGTAACTGTCATCCTCTGGGCATGAGGCTACAAAATGGTGTTACACTTATAATCCTAGTCAGTCATCAGATGAAGGGGCAAGAAGGATCTTAGAATTTATCACTTACTTAAGGATGTTGGTCAAGATTTAGGACTTGGCTCACCCAAAGCAGCACTCATATCTGGAGTGTTTGTCTCACCCTCCGTGCATCACCATCACTACTGATGTGGACTTTTAGTTGAAAGTATAAGGAGACAAAATGGAGCACCAATAGAGAACACTATTAGCTCCCATGCTTTGAAAATCCCAGGGAAGGCTGACTCACATTGTGGTTTCAGATGACACCATCTAAACCCAGTACTCTCTGCTCCCTGGGTTGATGACAGGGACTATCCAGTAGCCTAGCTTCCCAGCTCCCAGGTTCAAGTCTCTTAAAGAGAGAGAAATAGGTATGACCCAACTAATTCTTGCATTCAAAGTATTTTTCTGTCAAAGCCATAAGTCACAGAAGAGCATGTTGGGATCAATATCTGCCCAGGTCCATCTGACCCAGCCAAGTCCCATGGTGCCTCCTGGTATCTGACCAGTCACTTGTCGAATCACAGTGTGGTTCAAAAACACACTGTGACTGAAGGAACATGTAGATTGTTGGATTTAGACACTGGCCCAAGGTCATCTGTGGAACTGAAAGCTTGGGCAGAAGTTTTCTGTGTTGTACTTGTGAGAAATACTACAAGGGCAATTATTTGGTTCTAAGACAGCGTTGACATAGTTATGGGCTATCCTGTAGCAGCCACCATACCTACGGATGCTAATTTATTTACCTCCCAGGCCTCTAATTACCTCAGCCCGGAAGACCTCCTGAGAAGTGAGGTGGAAGAGAGTCAGAGAAAACTGCAAATAGTCTCAGATACCTTAAGCTTCTTCAAACAGGCATTTCAGGACAGAAGGGAACATCTCCATACTTACTTCAAGGAGGACTCTGAAGTCAGGGCTTGGGATTTCCAAGCATCTCTGGTCTTTGTACGACTGGATGGCTTTCTGGGCCGACTACGCATGGTGGAGGTGAGTATATTCATTTACCCTGGGCTCCAACGCAGTAGTAAGCACAAAGCCTCAAATGCTTCCTGGTGGCCAGAAAGATTTATCTTGGCTCACAGTTCCAGAGGGTTTTAGCCTGTCATGGAGGCAAAAGTCAGGGAAGAATCAAGCTTCATCTGTGGCAACAGGGACACCTGGCAGGGGTTGTTCACATAATGATGAAACTGGCAGCAGAGAGCAAGACTCGAACCAGGGGCTAAGCCTTACAGTTATACTCCAGAGGCCTGAACTACTTCTATCAGCCAGGCTCTGTCCCCTAAGCATTCCATCCCCTCCCAGCACAGTTCCACCACCTGGGGATCAAACATCTAAACATGAGAGTCCTCAGGTAACATTTTAGAATCATACAAAACAATCAAACACAACAGTCACCCGCGGTTGACTGAAGGAATCATAGAAAGTTTCAGTATATGGTATATAGTTGTCATTTGGATTGACCCTTAAGCAAGGCTGGTTCTGTCAGGAGTCAGAGACTTTTATCATAGGCACTTAGGAAGAGCGCCCTAGAAGTCAGTCTGTGAACTCTGCTTGTTTTCAAATACACTCAGGCTGGAAAGTCCACTGTTCAAATCTGAAAGAGAACAGGTCTACATACAGCTGCCCATTCTCACAGAGCAGCTGCTTTGAACTTCACCCCTAGACTGCCCAGTGGCTAACATTGCTGAATCCCTGGGACAAAGAAACATATCTGATTGCTAATCATCTTTGCCCCCAAATATTTAAACATTACTATAAATTTTAGTTTAAGTACTAAGGGGAAAAGACGTGAGACATCTTGTTTTGTTTAGTGTCTTACAGCTCTGGGCTTACTTATTGCATTTTAATTTTTTAAAAATATTTTATCATGCTCTCTTTCCTCCTTCCTTTTGCTCTCAGTTACCTTTTCTGGAACTCCTCCCTGGTACCCCCAACTCTCAAATTAATAGCATATTTTTACTATTATTGTTATACATGTGTGCACAAATATGTATGTAAACGCAACCTGCTGAGTCCGTTTTTGTCATTTGCCTCTACAATGTCTGCTTTGCATTTGACAACTAATCAGGGAGCTTATTCCTGGGAATAAGCTAATTCTTCTTTTCTCAGAAGCCATTAGTTGCCTATAATTCTTCGTCTAGTTGTGGACCCAATAAGATTCCCATGCTTCCACATTAACATATCCACTGATATCACCCTTGTTCTGGGCTTTCTAATGCAACCATTTCTAGGAGAGACATTTCACAGTTTACCTCCTGGCTCTTACAATCTTTGGAGCCCTTCTTTCCACATCTTCCCCTAGCGGGAGATATGATGTAGATGCACCCACTGGGGACAGGCTCCCACAATGTATTGATCTCTGTGTTATGTCTAGTTAGGGTTTTTTGTGATGGTCTCCTTTTTTTGTGCAAAGAGGGGCTTCTTTGTAGTTCATGTAACCCGATTGAAGTTTTTTGGGAAGGTCAGAATAAGAAATACATAGCTAGGGATAACTTGAGGACGTCAGCATCGAGTTCAATAGTAAACCAATAGCTGAGGAACAGAGAAGACTGTTGAACGTATGCTCCTACCTATTAGTAGCGCAGATTTGGGATCAAGAGAGATGTGTTGCGGAAATTCTGTAATGAGCCCAACAAAACCATTAGATGACAAAGATAAAACAATAACAGACTAAATATGTTCATGTCAAATTTTTTTAAATGCAGATTTAAATTTCCTAGGCACCGAGCCAAGGGCTGGCACCCAAAGATCAATAGAATATAGTTTTACCTAAAGAACTGTCATGAACATGTAGTCAAAGCATGGGAGAAGAGAGATAAATTAGCACAGAACATTCAAGGTAGAAAGACATATAGAATCAGTAAACTTGGCCAGGGTGAATTGAATGTCATAATAAAAGTACATGTAGACAACTGGGAGCAAAAGAGAGAGGGGGAATCCTAACCCAGGAGAACTTTGAAAAATAGCAAAAAAACACAAGAGGAAGTCAATTTTGAACTGGAAAAAGAATTCACTGGGGAAAGGCACGAAGGCAGAAAATATATGAGAGAAAGCCAGAAGCTAGATTTTATGAAAGGCATACCTTAAACCCTTCATCAGAATCAGGGGGTATTAATAATTCATATGTGGCATCATCCTAAATGCCTCATTTTCTCACGGCTATTTCCAGCGCAGCTCTTGCTGCTCAACCCCTGTTCCTTTCCCCTCCATTCATTATTCTCTCATCTCCACTCAACTCCTTGCCGCTGTGTAGCCAAAGTGATGGACACCCTGGCCTCTGGACTGACCAGGGAGGAATAATTACCTCTGTAGCAGTCATGCTTGCAGGATCTCCAGCCTCAAAACAAGCTTCCACTGACTGGGAGGGGCGTCAGCCCTGTACACACATGCTAACCATATGACATAAGGGCATCTAATGTGCATAGGGTATCATTAAACATCAGCATAGTTAGCCATAGCCCTCTGACCATCATTATCTCATAGTATTCCCTTCTCAGCTTCTTTCCGGAATCAATGGCTCAGATGCATACAAAGGAGTTGCCCTGGTTTGACGGGAGAGAGCTTGATGCCCTCTGTTCTCTGTCCTTCCTAAGTTGTCTGTCTTGTACGCTGGGTTACTTACTCTTTTGCTCCTGGGCACACTGCCTCTGTTTCTTTCTTTCTTTCTTTTTTTTAATCTCTCCAATGTCGGCTCAGATTCATCCCCCTTGCCCTTTTCCATCTTCTCTCTGCCCCCCTCCCCATCTCTTCTCTCCCCAGCTCAGTGCAGCAGGACGGGGGAATATTGATTATCTTCTGACATATTTCATGTAGCCCTTTAGTTAACATTCTGAGAATGCAGTGATCAATGTCTGTTTCAAATGGGATTAATCTGCTTCTCTCCAGCAAGAATTAGCATTGACTTAAGCTTCTTCATCTTCTATTCTAATGCGATATATGACCGCCATGCTGTTGGCACCTGCAATTAATAAATAGAAGTGAACTGAATAGTTTGACTAGTTTGACGTTGGTACCCTCAGCTCTCCTCTGCTCCTGCTGAGGGCCAGGTTGCAAGAGGCTGGCTTTTAATCTCCACACTGCTCCAAGCCTCCCGTCCTCTCATCCGTGACGCTCGCTCTTTGCCCTTTTGCTTATTTTGCACAAGAGAGTTTTGTCGCACAGGTCCACGCTTCCCTTCTGGGTGCTTGCTGAAAGAAGGTGGGTGGGTGGGTGCTGGTGAATGGTGTGCAGTCTGGGTGGAGCAGCAGCTTCCCAGGACAGCAGGATACCAACCTTCTTCTCATGCTCTCCTCCACTTCACAAGATCCTTGCTGTGGAAACTGAAGACTACGAAGAGAAGTGAGACACGCAGGAACTTTCCTCATGTGTCACTTAGAGCATGTGTCACTGCAGTTCTCAGGAAAGCTAATCATCAATTCCCATCTTTAATAAACAGTTCAACAGGATACATCAGTTAATTTATGCAAAGTCACCCAGTGCAGAATGCTGAGCTGGGATTTGTTTGCAGGAGTATGTAATCTTCTCACTAAACTTCTACGTGCTTCAGGGAGACATAAATGTCTCCTTCCCTCACTCCCTTTCTTTTTCCTTTCCTCCCTCTCTCCATCCTTCTTTCCCTCCTTGCCTTTGCATTTGGCTGAAATTGGCTTTGTGGTGTTATTTCTGCCCTTACATGCTTTTTTTCTATTTGTGTACCCTGCTTTTAACCATATAGTTTTTAGGTCTTTTTAATTAAGTAGCTCACATAAAGTTCTAGTCCCCTTTCCAAGGAAGGGCTTTATTTGACTTTATGGCTTCACATAAGACTGTGGTTAGCCTTCTTTTTTAAAAAAAAAATTTATTGATATATTTCTTTATTTACATTTCAAAGGTTATTCCCTTTCCCGGTTTCCTGTCCATAAGCCTCCATCCCCTCCCAGTCCCCCATATGGATGTACCTCCATCCTCTCCCCTTACCGCCCCCCCACATTCCCCTGCACTAGGGGTCCAACCTTGGCAGGACCAAGGGCTTCCCCTTCCACTGGTGCCCCAACAAGTCTATTCTCTGTTACCTATGCAGTTGGAGCCCTGGGTCAGACCATGTATAGTCTTTCGGTAGTGGTTTAGTCCCTGGAAGCTCTGCTTGGTTGGCATTGTTGTTCTTATGGGGTTGTAAGCCCATTCAGCTCTTTCAATCCTTCCTCTAATTCCCCCAAAGGAGGTCCTTTTCTCAGTTCAGTGGTTTGCTGCTAGCATTGACCTCTGTATTGGACATGCTCTGGATGTGTCTCTCAGGAGAGATCTATATCCTGTCCCTTTCAGCATGCATTTTTTTTTTTAAGCTCCATCCATCTTATCTAGTTTTGGTGGCTCTGTGTATATGGGCCACATGTGGGACAGGCTCTGAATGGTTGTTTCTTCAGTCGCTGCTCTAAACTTTGCCTCCATATCCCCTCCTATGGATATTTTTCCCCCTTTTAAGAAGGAGTGGGAGCATCCGCATTTTGGTCATCCTTCTTGAGCTTCCTGTGGTCTGTGGATTGCATCTTGGGTAATTCGAACTTTTGGGCTAATATCCACTTATCAATGAGTGCATACCAAGTGTGTTCTTCTGTGATTGGGTTACCTCACTAAAGATGATATTTTCTAGTTCAATCCATTTGCCTATGAATTTCATGAAGTCATTGTTTTGATAGCAGAGTAGTACTCCATTGTGTAGATGTACCACATTTTCTGTATCCATTCCTCTGTTGAAGGGCATCTGGGTTCTTTCCAACTTCTGGCTGTTATAAATGAGGCTGCTATGAACATAGTGGAGCACGTGTCTTTGTTGTATGTTGGAGCATCTTTTGGGTATATGCCCAGGGGAGGTATAGCTTCTTAATACCATGACCCTTTAATACAGTTCCTCATGTTGTTGTGACCCCAAACCATTACATTATTTTCATTTCTACTTCAAAACTTCCATTTTGCTGCTCATTGTGAATCATAATATAAATATCCGTGTTTTTGGACGGTCTTAGGCCACCCCTATGAAAGGCTCATCTGACTCCCAGAGGGGTTGCAACCACAAGTTAAGAACCATTGACCTAAGAGTACATCCAAAGTACACAAAAACTTTGCAGTTTGAATAGTAAGGAACTGAAGAAAGGCCATTTCTTCATGCCTCTGGGTTTCTTGACTCACCCTTCCCCTGAGCACTGTACTCCAGCACAAGCACACATGCTTGCTTGCAGTCCCCCCCCCTTTTGCCACAATATCATAGAATCTGAATATGTTTATGTTTCTGCCTGCAGCCTCCTCCGTGCGAATGACACGGGGAGCCGCTTAGAGAGAGCCCTCATTTCTTTCATTATAAAATTGCTGTGATTCACTAGGAGACAAAATGATTTCCTGCTGGGGCTTTATGCAGAGTGATTAGCAGGGACAGAGGTAATCAGCTGACCTGATACACCCCACATTTCCTTGTGGTCCCTCTGCCATCTCTAGCCAGTCTGCCCAGCCTCTCTTCATCCCTGGCCTAATTGGGCTGGCTTCCTTTTCAGCCCAGCTTGAACACATGGTCACGTGTGAGACCATTAGCCGCATAAGGTCGGTGGCAGTCGAAAGGTAAAGAAAACCGTCTTTCTTCAAATGACCTTTAGAGATTTTCATCTGTGAGTATCTGCTTTGTGCTCTCCCTTAATGAATTCCGAAGACATTTCTTTTAAGACTGGCGGCGTGACCTCTCCTTCGGGAGTTAAAGTAGCCGTTGGTGAAGCTTGCCATTACCTCTGGTTTTGATTCTCCATCTCATGGGCCAGAGCACAAATTGAGCCCCATCTCTCCACCTGCCACCACCATTAAATGTTGCTTCATTTTTCATAAAAAAAATAGGGCCCAGTCAGCCCAGTAAGAATTCTGGGACTCGGGCACTTCGTGATACCTGCCTACAAAGGAGTAGCAGCCTCTCTTGGAGAAGGTTTTACTCATCCAGTATCTAATGATGTGAGGGTGGCGTTGGGATGGTCACAATTAATTATAGTGCTGACACTGACATCCTACATTGGCCCCTTCTGCAGAACCACTCGATATGTTAAATATCATTGTCCCCAATCCCATTATATGTTAAATATCACTGTTCCCATCTACAGATTAGGCAAATGAACCTTAGAATCTCAGTGTCTTGCTCCAAGCTACAGAGCCAGCAAACGGCAGGACCAGGGTTGTATGAACATGAGTGTCACAGTTCTTCTAGCTCCAAGGCTCCTATGCACATCCTGTACACAGCACAATGCATTTCATGGTTTTCCTACTAGGATTAATAACCATTGACATTTAAAACATATCTAAGCCTATTGGCTTAAGCTTGCCTTTTATCTGTCACTGAGAACTTTTAAATGGGCTGTGAAAAGAGCCTATGTGTAAATTAAGAAACCTTGATGGGTTGTGATTAGGGTACTAAGTCTGTGTCTGCAGCTACAGACATAATTTCTACAGCACTGTTCACTGTGGATTTCATCAGAATCTTCACAGGGATAAAGAACTCACTGGCTGTCTCAGTAGTCCGGTTTGGGCTGTCTGAAAATTACATGCTCTATTTGTTGGCTTCCCAGGAACTGCTCCCTTTTTATTGATTAAGATGATTACACATCAGCAGTTAACTAACTTCAACCTATATGGTCTATTCCTATGCTCTTTCAGTCATTTGCCTCTTGCCTCAAAGTACGGCCACCAAAGTATCTACTTTGCACTTGTCAAGGACCCTTCTAACACCGAGCTGTCCTGCCTTTGACTTCTCTGCCTACCTTTCCTCATTCCCGCTAACTGCTCAGCAGTCCAGCTTGCTAGGTTTTCTGTTGCTTTGTTGCTTTCTGTTGGATGCGCGGCAGCTAAATCAAAACAGAAAGAACATGACTTCATTCACCAAATATTGATTCAGCATTGAGCCTTCTCTCAGGCACAGTGGAATCTGGGAGACCTTTGGAATATTTGTAAACTCCTGGGAACGATGGGTAGAAAATAACACAATATAAAGTTAAATATTATCATGCCTGAGTACAGTAAGATCTCAGGGATAAAAACTCAAATTAAAAAAAAGAGAGAGGGGCATGCTGAGGGATGGAAAGGGGGAGCCCTTTTGATAGAAATTGAAGGAAAGCCTCCCAAACCTCCCCATGAGCCCCAAATACAAGTTTAAGTTAGATAAAACATTGTAAGTGTCTATGATTTCCTAATAACAAGATACCCCAATGGGAGGTTCCATCTGGCTTTAGGGAACCAGTGTTCTATTTATGTCTGGGGACCTCTTTCTGTGGCAGTGAGGGCAGCAGAGACTGACAGGATAGCCTGTTGTAATGTTTCTAGTTCCCGCAGTAAAAGTATGGTTCATTAAAAAACAACATTTTATTTGCTTACATTTCAAATGATATCCCCCTTCCTGGTTACCCCTTCACAAAGCCTCCATCCCATCCCCCCTCTACCCCTCCCTTTTGCCTCTATGAAAGTACTCCTCTACCCACTCACCCACTCCTGCCTCACCACTGTAGTGTCCCCCTATGCTGGGGCATTAAGCCTTCACAGGATCAAGGGTCTCCCCTCCCATTGATGTCAGATAAGGCCATCCCCTGCTACATATGTGTCTGGAGCCATGGCTCCCTCCACATATACTTTTTGGTTGGTGGTTTAGTCCCTGGGAGCTCTGGGAGGTCCGGTTAGTTGATATTGTTCTTCTTATGGGGTTGCAATCCCTGTCAGCTCCTTCAGTCCTTCTCCTAGCTCTTCTGTTGAAGTCCCCAGGCCCAGTCTGATGGTTGGCTGTGAGTATCCGCATCCGTATTGGTCAGGTGCTGGTAGAACCTCTCAGAGAACAGCCATACTATTTTCCTGTCAGCAAGTGCTTCATCAATAGTGTCGGGGGTTGGTGTTTTAAGACAGAGAAAGAACTTTGAAGAAAGTCACTAACTAGACTTTCCCTGAAAATACAGTAATTAACTACCACTCTGATCCCCACAATCTCCTGCTTATACTACCAATAGAGTGCCCCCCACTGACAACCTAAGAATGTGCATCAGGGCTTCTTGAGAAATAAAAAAGTAAAATGAAATTATCATCTCATTTTCTGCTATAACCAAATGTACCAAGATGCATCTGTCTTTTAAAAATGGCTAGAGAGGATTTCCCAACAAATTGAAATCGACATCCACACAATTGTGAAGAATGACTTCAGGGGAAATATTCCAAGGCACAAATATTTTTCTCCTGTAAAACAAAGCAGCTAGTAGGAGATATGAATTGCCATCGGAGTCATTTTCATTTTAATAGGATCCATTTGCTTTCTTCTAAGCATATAAAGTTGAACAGTGTTGCTTCTTTGAGTCAAAGTCTCTCTTAGTAGCCCAGGCTGGCCTATAAATCATGGTTCTCCTATCTCAGCCTCTATAGCAGTAGGGTTACATATGCGTTAGGATTCCCAGCCACTATCTTATGATTATTTGAATTGTGCAAGCTTATGCGATATATCTGTGACAATGTGTCATGTGTGTATAGTGTAATGGTCAAGTGAGAGTAGTTAACATGACCATAAACATGTAAGCACTGAAAATGTTATGGAATACACTGTGATATTTCAATGCGTTGTGCAATACGTATTATCAGCTCCGAGTGATCAGCATCTTCACATTCCCATTACTCTGTGGAGCTTTTGATTCCTCCTTTCTGTTCTTTATCAGATGTGTTATGATGAACTGCCGGTCTCCACCATTATGTGGGAGTACTAGACCTCACTACTGTCTGATTGTGTGTCCCCATTATCAAGTCTTCACCCCGTCCTTGCTGTGACCTTCTCTGTCTCTAGGAGTTGCCATGCACTGTTGGATTGCATCATTTTAAGCATCTACATGTGACAGAACATGCCTTATTTGTCCTTCTGCATGGGACTTATTTGACCTCATATGTGTTCTCCAGTTCTATAGACTTTGGTACATATAACAGAGTGTCATTATTTATAATGAATTTCACCTATTCACCAGCTGATGGCTGTGAAGGTCATTCTGTATTTCATCCGTTCTGAATAGCAACAAATGTGGGCATGCTGGTGTCTCTTTAATATACTGAAACCATTTCCTTCAGACACTTACGTGGAAGGGAATGGACGGTCGTGTGGTAGATCTATCTTCAGTTGTTTGTTGACCCTCTGTACTTTTCTCCCTTGTTGGCTTATTAAATTTGTCACCAGCATTTGCTAGCTTGTGTCCTTTGGATTCTAGACATCTTAACTGTGGTTGTCTACTTCATTGTGATCTTAAGTTTCCTTAACAACTGGTAAAGTTAAACATTTTTTCATGAATTTGAAAGCCCTGTGATTTTCTTTTTTAAGAACAAAGTGTAAATATAAACTTTTAATGAGTAATGATCACACAAACTACCCCAGCTCCACAATCACCACAGGCCAAGAATGAAACATAGTCAACAGATGCCTGTCTGTGTTATTCCATGATTCAAACTCTCTCCCCCCTTCAGGTAAAAGCATTAGGCTGGCTTTGTGGATTTGGATTGTATATGCTACCTCCACTTCTTTAGTGACTATGCAAAAAAAAAAATCAGTGCATGAGCATTCACTTATCAAAAGCTCACATAGTTTTATATCTTCCTCATGTGCTCTGGGCTGACAGGTGTATTCTTTCAGCACACAGAAGATATCATTTTTTAAATTCTATGGCATTATGTGTAGCCTCTATAGCCAACATTGAGACATCACTGTCAGTCTAACCCTTGCTTCATTTTTCATACAGTTTCTTTTAACAGGAAGTGTCTAATTTGTGCCCTCTATCCAATGTATACTTGGTCTATTTGGCTTTTGGTTATAGGGCTCCTTGTATACTCTTGGTATTTATTTTCCATTGGAGGAATCACTTGTAAATACTTTGATTCACAGATGTCTCCTCGCTCTGCCTCCTAGCTCTGTAGATTGCTTCCTTTGCTGTGCAGAAGCCCTGCAATCTCTTCATTGCTACTAATCTGCTCTCACTTCTGTGTCTTCTGTCTGAGAGTTTTTATTCAAAAAGCCATGGCCTATACTGGTGTCTTGAAGTGTTTCCATATTTTCTTCTAGTATTTTCTTTCCCTCCTTCTTCTCAGCCTTTATCCATTTTCTAATACTGAAGATCGAAATGGAGGCTTCACTCTGTGAGAGAAGAGAAGTGTGCTTTCTCTAACATAATTCCTAATATATTAGGAGTAGTGATTCACTAACAGAGAGAGAGAGAGAGAGAGAGAGAGAGAGAGAGAGAGAGAGAGAGAGAGAGAGAGACATGCACAGAGGCAAGGGTTCTGATCCTGATGATCCTATCTCCCCCTTGCTGCTGTCTCTTTCCACCATTCCTTTTCTGATGATCCTGCCTCAGCATGGCTGAATGAACAGACTTCTGAGTCGTTGCCAGAGGCTGTGTGGGAGACTTCCTGGCAGCCTGATGAGTTGGTGGCTCCTCCTCACTGCTGTTCCTCTGGCAACCTTTTTGAACTTGGTGTCAGTAGCAGCAGTGATCACTCGCCATGGGAAGTTCTGGAGTAGAGGCAGGGCCTGATGTCTCACAGCTCAGGTATGCTGCTATAACTTACTTTTGCCATTCCAACATGTCAGAGGGTCTTCTCAGGGCCCCTCACAGACTGTTTACAGAATGACAGTTATATGTCTCTCCCTCTCCCTCTCCCTCTCCCTCTTCCTCCCTCCCTCCTTTCTCTCTCTCTGTAACAATAACTGAGAGTACAGTGAGAGTACACACTGAGAGCTCTGACGTCTTGGATCTTGGAAGTTTTGTGATTTTAGGCAGGTCTTCACAAGGGATGAATTTAATCTTTCCTATTCTTCATGCTCAGAAGCCATCCCTACTATTAGACATGATATGGCTTCCATAGGCTTGGGAGCCACTCTGCCCCCAGGCTTTGGGGCTGTGTCATCCATCTGCCATTTAATTCTGAGCACAGCTGGGATGTGGTGTGTCAATGATGGCAGCAGTGCACACAGTGTCCTGGAAGCCACTTCAGTCCTATGCCTACACCAACTCAAGCTAGTTCCCACCACAGTGTTGTGGAGTGTTACCACTACCCTGCAGCAGATGGAGAAACCCAGGAAAGAGACGGTAAGTAACTGCCTTCTGTCAGTGAGATGGCAATGTGATTTTGTGTGCCAAGAAAACTTATTTGTGTGTTGGGATGGGGATCTTATTTGGTAAAGGAAGTTGCAAGAAGGCCAGAGACACCTTCTGAACTGGTCATCTGGGCTGTTCCAGGGTTACATTTTACCTCTCTCCTCTTGAACATGAGGCCTTGAATTCACTTACAAACAGCCTAGCCTTGATCCTCCTTCTTCTGTCTCCTCAGTGCCTGGAGAATAGGCAAGCATCACCATGCCTGACTTGACATTGACACTTGGAATAAAAATCCACACAAAACACACAAGTTATGATGGTCTTTTGTAGTCTGTAGTAGAACACAGAAAGGCTGACACATACATCTCATGATTTCTTTCTTTATTCTGGCTCGTGTGAATCCACTTTATCTGCATTGTTCCTTCAGGTTGTTATGGACTTTAACCAACCCATTCTAATAATAAGGCTGAAAAACCTAACCAGACATTGCCTTTTCCTAAGCAGCCACCACACCTGTGATTTTTGTCTCCTCCATCTGGTGGGGAGGGTGAGGGTGAGGATGATTCCTTCAACAGTTCTTTGAAATGTCCCGATAGGATCTTCTGAAGACAGCCTTGGATTTCAACAAGCTGGAAAAGCTTGAATTCAGTGGCCTCAGAGGAAACTCACTGAGTCAGAAAGTTCAGCAAATGCATGAGGAATTTGAAGAGATGTACAAGGTCTTCCTGGACTGTTCCTATGACTGTTTGGACCCCGAGAGCATGGTAGGACTCAGGGGGAGGGGCTAAATCACAAACCTTGATCTTTCTTCCGCTGCCTCTAGCTCAGCCCCCAAGCATTTATGAGTTTTACTTTTTCCCTTAAGAATTCTATATGGCTCTGTGGTCCTATTGGTTTCGTTATTTATTTATTGTTGTTGTCAGGAGAAATTGTCATTCCTGTGTCATTGGAAAGACCCTAATTATTCTATGTGCAAGTAAGTCAGAAAGGACCCAGCCATTGACTGCTCCAAACCAATGCTATCTAGGGTTTGACGGGGAAGACAGCGGGAGTAGTGGCTACTTTAAAGCTTCAAAGGTTTAAGCTGAGCAAAGTAGACCAGTTGCAAAGGTACAAATACTTTATGACCTCACTTAAACCTGGGATCCAAGATGGTCAAATTGTCAGGTCTATGGAGCTGACAAGACTGGATCTTGCCACTGGGCTGAGAGAGGAAAACAGTAGGAGCTGGTCAATGACTACAAAGTGTCCTTGATGCAGGGTGAGTGACTTCTAAGGTGTAATGTACAATGTGGTGATCACAGTTAATAACACTGTATTGTGCATCTGAATTCTGCTGATGGGTTAGTTTTAAGGGCACACACACACACACACACACAACTGTTAGATATATGAGGTGATGAATTACCATAGATTTTAAATAAAAACTCATGCTAAGCCTATCATTGATGGTAGGTCCATTCCCTCCGTTGTGTTGATCATCTCACAGTGTTGTACAGGTCTCAAAACATCACTCTACAGCTTACACACAGTGTTTTACCAACTATACTCAACAAGGCTGCAAATAAACTCTAAGCTTCAAGAATAGACTGCCAAGCAAAGACGAGATATATTGGTAGAAGTTTCCTTATCATAATCATTCAGGGTTGGATAGACAAAGACCACTCAAGATAAACAAAGGCAGGGAAGAACTTTCTAAAGATGGGGTACAGAGTCCAGATTTCACCCATGGTCCCCTCAATGTCAAGCACCAGAGGAAAAGAAAGAACTTTACATGATGGGGAAAAGAAATAGGATTCTCCCTAAAGAAGGGCAGGATTACAGAAGAAGAAATTACAGTCTAGCAGGAAAAGTAAAAATTAGGGCAGGAATCTGTTTTGAGCACATTCAGCTTCAAGGGATCCTTGTTGGTCAGATCCAGCGAGACAGGGCTTAATCAAAATACCATTAGTTGGAGGTATTAAAGAAAAAAGAGATAGATTACAAAAGAGAATGTATATGCACATTTATAAATAATATACATATATTACATATGATGGATTTGTAACTATAAAAATATCATATATCCTATGTATGTATATTTATATATTATATATACCTATATAACACACATACACACATATATAAATAATACATATATAAAAGCACACCATAATACCACAATGCCAATATAGCTGAAAAGTATAAATGTACTATATTTTCCTACTTTTCTTTGTTTTTTTTTTTTTGCCTTGTTTATTCTTTTTTTTTTTAACAAAAATGGGAGCTGAAGTGATGCTCAGTACTTCCAAGTCTGAGTTCAGGCCCACACTGGGCAGTTCACAACCACCTGTAACTTCCATTCCAACATCCGACACCTTCTTCCAGCCTTTGCAGGCACCTGTACTCACGTGCATACCACAAACATGGACTCTTATATGTAAATAAAAATAAATAAATATTAAAAATATAGAATAAGAACATGTATGACTTCCATAAAAACATATTAATAAATAGTATTTGTACAAATTAGAGAGTTGAGCCATCTAAGTTTTCTTGAAAATTGCTACATCCTAAGAAGTGAGGCACGCTTGCATGCTTAGGGTTGTCAGATAAAGAACAATAATTAAGAGACACTTATATTTTTTAAAAATAATTGTTTGTCTGTGACTCAGATTTAACTGTGTACCCTGTGTTTTGATTTGCTAAATTAAGAAACTTAAGAACAATGGCTAATTGCTGTCTTCGCCAATTAAGGTATATTTGGAAGGAATAGTATGCATTCATTTAATTGGTTTACTTTCCTTCTAAAGACTATATTAATTTGGAGGCTCTGAAAAAGAGCTGCATTTTGAATTGGGGAAGACGAGAAGATTGTGACCCTGGGGCTGTTGATGCTTCAATAATCTTTAGGGTAATCAGAGCTGACACTGTGGGCAGACTAGAAAAGGGCTTGGAAGTGGAAGAGAGAGGGGGCACAGTAAGGAAGGCGGGTGGATGCCAACTTTATGTTTCATTCAACTGTACCATTTTGGCCAGAGCATCATGATCCCAGGGTGTCATTGTTAGGTTTTGGCAACTGGACACACCTAGACATTTGTAGGAAGAAGAAAACTCAGTTGGAGAACTGACTCCATGACATTGGCCTCTGGCCAGGTCTCTGGGGGCATTTTCTTGATTGTTTGGTCCAGGAGGGCCCAGCCCACTGTGGGCATAACCAGCCCTAAGCAAGTAGCTCTTGTCTGTATAATACAGATAAGCCAGTAGAAATCCAAGTCAGCACAGTTTTTCTTTATGACTTCTGCCCACCTCCAGGTTTCTGCTTGAAGTTCCTGCTCCAATTTCCTTTAGTGATGGACTGTGATATGTATTTGTAAATCAAATAAACCTTCTCCTCCCCAAGTTGGTTTTCTTCAGTGTTTTATCACAGCAACAAAGGAGCTAACTAGGCCATGTGGTGAGGTTTAGAGAATTAAAATGAATCTTTGGTGTGACTGATTTTAGTACAAAGGTTAGCAGCCCAGGCTCTGCTGAGATTGGGTTGCAGGAAAACATCGTTTCCTTTTCTTTTTTTAAAATATTTTTTTAAATTTCACTTCTCTTGGATAGTGTATGTATTTACATTTCAAATGTCTCCTCAGGAATTTGAAAATGATGTTTGTGAGTTTAACAAGAGAGTGGAAGATCTTGACCGAAGACTTGGGACTATCTTAATTCAAGCTTTTGATGATGTGCCTGAGGTAGAGCACGCCTTTAAGGTTGGTGGCAGTGGAGCAGAAGTTTCACCTGTGTGTCCTCCTCAGGTCTCATCAGAGGATAATAAGTGTAACTTTCTAATTTCTTCCTGCAAACATCCCCTCCTGAGGGGAGGGGGCAATGAGCATATATAATTGGGCTTCTCGGGCAGATCATTTATGCTTTCTTTAAAGTTTTAAAATGCCTTGAAAATGTCACTGCTCTTTTTAGATTCCATGCATCTATCAGGAGGGTCACCATTAACAGTAAAACGGTCCAATATGGTGACTGTCTTGAAACCAGGGCTCAGAAGTATTAAGGCTGCTTACTACAGAGAGGTTGACTTAGCCTTGAGCACAGCATTTATGAAGAATGGGCTTACAGAATCCAGGCCTGGTAGCTGGAATAACTGTTGTCCTGTTCCTATTTGTTCCATATCAGGCAGTAAGAAGAATAGAGAGATGGTTTACGATGGTGAGAGCATAAGCGGCTACACTTTCAGGATGTTGATGTAAGACAAAGGATTCGGTAGGATGGGAGAGGTCTCTGGTGAACTGTGCAGAGGCCTGATGCCTCAAGGACTTGGTTTAGGAGACAGTCCTAGGGAGAGGGGGCATTTTGGTTCAGGAGGGAAGAGAGATTTTCATCAATGTTGTACAAGATGAACTTTCTTGTTAAGTTTCTAGTCATTGAAAATGTCCAAACAGACTAAATAATTTATAGGACAATTGTCAAAGAAGCATAAACCTTGGGTAAGCAAATCTATGCTATTCTAGAATATTAAATAACCAAAATATAGCATACTCCATTTACTCACACACACACACACACACACACACACAAACACACACACACACACACAGAGAGAGAGAGAGAGAGAGAGAGAGATTTAATAAATGTTTATTATTTAGTGACTCACCCTCCAAGACTCCAGTAATCCTTCAGACATCGCAAATGGTTTATGAGTAACCATAGAATGATCCCGTATACCATGAGCTGACATGACTAACTGAGACTCAGCACCAGATACAATGGGATGCTATAACTCTACTCATGTGTAGAAACTACTCTCTTCAACCCTCAGAATTTTTCTGCACCTGCCATTCCGAGGCTGCTCATGTGACACTCTGTGGCCATCCCCATTACTCTGCCTAGGACACTGTTGCATATTACTGTTTTGTGTCTAGAGGTAGCTTCAGAAGTTCTTCTACCAGGAAGGTGTTTGGGGTCTTTCTAATGGTCTTTGGATGCTCCTATCATGAAAACATCTACATTTATCCAAGGATCATGCCTCTTATCTACAGGTTTCAGAATGTTCAGTTCTTGAAAACATACAGAGTGTTTTAGACAAAAGAGCAATGAACCCTTTATAGCCTTGGCCCCGGTCCCAAAACATCTCTGTTTGCGGCCAGACTCTCAAAGTGTTTTCATAAAAGCGCATTTCTTATCTAACCCTAACTCTTCTTAACAGCTTTTGGAAACTGCAAGGGAAACCACAGCCAGCCAGTCCCTCCTACCCAATCAATTTCTCTTTTGGTCATCTCACAAATAGAAAAATTAAAACCTTCTCTCCTTCTTCACCCAGTGCAAATGTTCCAGCGGATATAAATTAAGATAAATAAGTAGCTGTTAAGTTTGGGGGAGTTCGCCAGAGAGATCACTTAACTCCTGTTACCACTACACAATCATCTAACATTCCATGAAGCTTGGCAGTCAGGACCAAGGGCCATGCAATTCAAAGTCTCAAGTCGGTGCTACAAGATGGCCACAGGGGGTTATCAGCCACTTTGTCTGCATATTCTTTTTTTTTTTTTTCGGAGCTGGGGACCGAACCCAGGACCTTGCGCTTGCTAGGCAAGCGCTCTACCACTGAGCTAAATCCCCAACCCCCTTGTCTGCATATTCTTAACAGGAGGCTTGAGTCCATAACACAGCAAAAGATGCACAGAACACAGTTGCTCTCTTATGCCATCATCAAAGGGGAGCTGCTTTCTCAGGTCGAAGATAGCTCAGTTAGTAAAGTGTTTATTTTGCAAGCACAAGGACCTGAGTTCAATTCCCAGAGATCAATTTTTAAAAAAATATCAGACTTGCTTTCACAGTGCTGAAAATACCGTGACAAGTGGTTATATCTGTATCTGGTCAACCTAGCCTACCTGCTGAGTTCTAAGCCAGTGAGAGATCTTATTTAAAATAATAATGCTAGATGGTACTTGGGGGAATGATACTTGAGTTGGTTGTCTTGCCTGTGTACACACACACACACACACACACACACACACACACACACACACACACACACACACACACAGGATGGGTTCCTTCACATTCTGTATCTGCTTATAGAGAAGAAGATGCTCCTACTGACTTCCTTGGAAAATGTCCAGCGCCTTTATATAGGCTCAGTGTGCCCCTGGAATCATTGAGGAAACACTTGAAGCCATCTGTCCTGGGAGACAGCTGATGCAGGGTTGCCCCGCTCACATTGCATCTTCTCTGTGCTCAGCTATTACCCATGGCATGGCCTGGAAAGCAAGACTTTCTAGACTAACCTGAGATTCTGAACCAAGCTAACTAGATCCTGACACACACACACACACACACACACACCTCTCTCTCTCTCTCTCTCTCTCTCTCTCTCTTTTTTCTTCTCTCTCTCTCTCTCTCTCTCTCTCTCTCTCTCTCTCTCTCTCTCTCTCTTGTTCAGCCAGCTTTGAAGGTTAGTGATAAAAAGTGGTGAGGGAATGGCTTCTTGGGAAATGAGCTGGTAACAGCAGGTGTTCAGAATAGGGGTCTATTCAGCTCCAGAGTTAGAATTTGTGGGTAGGAACTTAACATTGTATCTCTTATTCTCATTTTCATTGACTTAAAGGAAGACAGTGCCCCCCCTCAAAGACTCAGAGAATAACTATTTTAAACTGTGAGCATATATTTTCATAGTTACCTCCCTCTGTCTCTCTTTGTGTCTTTGTTTATTTCTGTTTCTTGGTTGGTTGGTTGGTTGGTTGGTTGGTTGGTTGGTTGGTTGGTTGGTTTCAAAAAGCTCATTTGAAAAGTGTCCCATGAAGCAAGGCCATGGACCAAGTTTGGTTGTCAGCTGCTGTCTTTGTGAACCTCTGACGTGAAGTATGAAGTAGAGATGAGAGCATATAATTCAGTGGTTCCCAAACCCCTTGGCAAACCTCTATCTCCAAAAACCACTTACGTTGCAACAAATAACAATGCGAGATTATAGCTGTGAAGTAGCAATACAAATGATTTTGTGGTTGGGAGTCTCCGCAACATAAGAAACTGTATTAAGTGGTAGCAGGATTAGGAAGGTTGGGAACCATCGTTTTTTATTGGATTCGGGTTTAGAATCCAACACAGCTGAACCCCTAGGTGGCTTAGCTCCAGGCAGCATCGCAGTTTAAAAAGAAATCACAAACCAGGTGTCATCAAACCATTTCTATTTTCTGTTGACTTCAAAGGCACCTAGGTCTGGGTTTAATGGACAGAAAATCACCTCAAATTGCCATGCCTGCAATTGCTATGGCAGCTGATTCCTGAAACTTCCTTCTTCTGTCTTTTTCTATCTCCACTGCTCTCCCGTGTCATATCTTCTGTGTGTAGTTCAATTTACCTTGCTGGTGTCTTTGGTTTTCCTTCAGTTTAGATCCTTACAACAGAAGAACCCATGGGAGATACCCAGGAGGACAAAAGAAAGGCTAGGTATAGTGAACAGAGAAGTAACAATCCCAGAACTGAAGATGCTGAGGCAGGAGGATCAGGCCACACTTGAGCCACACAGTAAAAATTCTCTCACAAAACCAATATCCTACCCTTTGCCCACACAACTAAGAAGCCAAGAAAGGAGAGAGGGAAGGTTCCAGATATCCACATGCTTGTGGCACAGCTGCAGTTCCACCATAACATATGTGTATCCCTCCTGTATTCGGACATAGAAGGAAGAAGAAGAAGAAAATCAAATGGGAAGCAGAATTTTTTGCTGTCTTAGAAAATTAAAGTGCATATTCTTATCATTTCCCCTCTCTACAGCTCCTAGATATCACAGGGACCCTTGTCGAAAGACCCCTGGTAGCACAGGATGTGTCACACAAATACCTGGCCCTCATCCGAATGTTCAACACAGAACTGGATGCCGTGAGGATCATCTACAGTCAGCACATCCGGGAAGAGGTGGAGCATGGTAGGGTGGTTCTCAGGAGATGGGCGGGGCATGTTTTGTGACTGGGATGGGTAGAATACACTCATCTTGTATTTAACTGTCCACACATGGACGGACATCCTCTGAGAGTCATGAGCCTAGTCCATTTGGTGAAAATTCTAGGTCGTCTTGGGAGATTATAGAGTTCAGTGAACTGTACATTTACTGTGTGGGAGGCTGAGATTGCCAGGGTGGCCCAGACCTGTGAAATCTTGACCACCAGTGGTCAGCTGTGGCTTTGGCATAATGGGTGAGTTGATGGATCTGTGTGGCCACACTGGTTAATTGTCATCATAACTCAGTGTACATTTTATGAGCCTGAAAAAGAAGGTCCCTGTCCTTGCACTGCCATAGCAGCTCTGCCTCTGGAGGGAGAAACCAGTGGGAACCTGAGAGGGGGCAGTCACTATGCAGATGTGTGGCTCAGCACCAGTTCCTCTATCCACCCACCCTTGGAGCTGTTGGCCACAGTCTTTTGGTGACCGTTCTTTTCATCTACAGTGGACACCTGTTCTCATGCTGAAACCACCCAGCCCCCATGTACATACCAGGCATATAGTGAGGACTCAAGAAATATGCCTGGAATAAACCCATGTTCCACTTTTGAATGTGTAAGATAGAGTATGCAGCTAAGAAAACCTGTAGCTGTCACACCTCTGCAATGGAACTCATGGTGGGGTAAAGGGACTGTCCCCTCTCAACTCCGACTGAGAATTAGAAATGCCAGTAGACAGTGGACGGTTTTAATTTTACCAGAGAAGCTAAATGGTTTTAATTATAGGTGAAATCTCACCTTTGCTAAATTGTGATCACTGTTTATACAGAAGTAAAGTCAATGTCCGGACTAAGATCGTAACCCACAGGCTGCTGACGTAATTCATTATCCACATGGCTTGTCCATTCATAGCCTGACAGAATTCTCAAAGAAACCTCTGGCTGTTATTAAGCAAGGGAGATGCCACCCTCACTTTTAAAATGAGAAAAGTGAGTCCCAGAGAGATGAAATTATCTGTTTAAGACCTCTGCCTCAACCCTCAGTGTTCAAGTAAAACTCTCTTGAGATGTCCTAAAAATAATTCTGACCAACTGCTAGACCAATTCAATCACGATCACTGGGCAGAGGACCCACGTTCTCTGAGCTGTTGTGTTCTCCCAAAGTTTAGCAGGACATTTGACTTCAGCTTGGAAATAGATGTGGGGTTAACTGGAGAAGGCTCTCCTGGGGTGGAGGGAGCTGGGGGTTGCACCCCCTTTCTTCAGGATAGTCATTCTTGTCTCCAGGATTCTCTTCCGTGCACAAAAATATGCCCACTATGGCTGGGGGCATCCGCTGGGCACAGGAACTGAGGCAGCGCATCAAGGGTCCCTTCAGCAACTTCAAAAATATACCACACTGGTGAGTATCTGATTCTTGAGATGCATCTAAGACACACACACACACACACACACACACACACACACACACACACACACACACACACACACACACACACACCATTGTTCTATCTTCAGACCCTATGTAGGTTCTGTCACCCCAATCAAACCTGTGGGCTGAGATATGGGTCCTTCAGGGTTAACTTAAGCTTAGCCCCATAGGTGATTTCCAGAGGAAAATCAATCAGGGGCTTCATACTCTCTGGAGGCCCTCAACATTACTTCTTGGGGAAAGCATTCTCTGTGCCCCCTGAGGCACCTGGGAAATAATGAGTTCTTCCCAAATGTGCTGTAAAGATTGTGTTAGAAATTCAGCTTCTGGGCCTCACCAGTCAAGTCCGAATCCAGGCTGGGACTCCATGTCTCTGGCTTGGTGCCTGATGGTAGCCAGGTTAGGGAAGCATGAGCCTGCTTCACTCCTGCACCTAGAAGCTGAGTGACTTAGAAGACTCTCCGCTGCTAGTCGTGCATGACAGGGAACATTGGATTAGGATGCTCCCCGCCTGGGGACAGGCGGTTTTCCTCTGATCCCTCTTTGTAGAGGACTCCATCTTGTTCAAAGCACTTGACATTGGCAAGTACAACAAAGGCTAAGGGTCTGGAAGTTGACTGTTGGCGTTACAGCTTTTCTTAGAGTCAGGAATGTCCGCAGAGACCCTGGGCTCAGGTAGCGAGATTAAATGTCTTTCAAGATGTGAGGCAGAGGCGACTGTAGGGTTCAGTCACTACCTCACTCCTGGTCACTAGTCAGACACGAAGTCTCAACATGAGCAGTTGCGATTGGAGCTGATCTCTGCTCTGCTTTGTGTAAGCTTTGCATGCTGCATGTGGAGAAACCAGAGAAAGAAGGGAGGTGATTCTCCTCCTGATCCAGAGTCAAACAAGAAATAACTGAGGCTTCTTCCCCTCCAGCTTCCAGCCCACACTTCCTTGCAGTGCTTTTCAGCCATAGAGAATTTGACCAGAAGTAGGGCTGAGGACCCAGGCCTCATAGGCAAGTCCCTTAGAGCAGTTCTCAACCTGTCTGTCTCTACCCCTTGGCGCGAAGGGGGAGGGTAGGACGACCCTTTTATGGGAATTGCATAGCAGACACCCTACATAGCAGAAATCCTGCATCTCAGATATTTACATTATGATTCATAACAACAACAAAATTACTATTATGAAGTAGGAAATGTGAAAATGTTTTTATGGTTTGGGTTGTGTGTGTGTGTGTGTTGGGGGGCTTCACCACAACACGAGGAGCTATAATAAAGGTTCACAGCATTAGGAAGGTTGAAAAGCACTGCCTTAAAGCCAAATAAAGAAGACATACATGAGGGAGGCAAGGCTGCTTCCAGGCATAGGAACTGCATTGCTGTCTTAGGTCTGGTTCTTAGGAAGCAGAGTCTGCAAAGGATGCTCTCAGGAGCTGAAGGAGAGAGGGAACAGGGCTGGCTCAGTAGTGGGTAGGGATGAGCTGCTGGTTGGCAGTGTCACGGGCATCCGTGGATCCTGCAAAGGAGCACAGCATCTAATAAGAACCAGGCTTGGAGTCTCCACCTCAGCTAGTTCTTAGACACGGAGTTTCACCGTAAAGAGCATGACTATGTGCTACATGACTCTCAATCCAAGAAAGCCCAAAGCCCTCGTCTGGCTTCATTGACACCAGACCATAGGCATGTATACATGCAAAACACTCATGCACATATTATTAAAAAAATAATGAAAAGAGAATGCTGTAGGTTTCTAGCAAAAAGTGAAACGGAAACATCATTGCATTCCCTCTGGGGGCCCCTCAAGCCCACTAGGCAGCATAGCCAGACAGACACTTTGCGAAGTCAACCATGTGCACCTCTGCCTTGACCTCTCCAGATCCAAGTCTGAGACTTGTGAGGTCATGGTGAGGCCTGGAGAAATCATGCAGCATGTGAGGGCGTTAGGGAATAAGAGGTGCAAGTCACCCGCCTGGTGCAGAGCACTCTGAGATACAGCTGCTTATCCAGCACAAAAGAGCACAAAGCAAGCTGTGCTTTCTCTGCAGGAGTGAGGGTTCCCTGAAAGGCTCCAGGGATCCTGTGAGGAGACCTGTGCCAGCAAAAGGAAAAAGCGGATGTTAAAGATTTAGCAATAAGCTGCCTAGTTTCGCTAGCAGGACAAACAAAAGCAGACTCCATGCAGTTAGTGTAAAGATATTTGAAAATTAAAGAGACTTAGTTTTTCCCAGGAGCTGGACACTTATTTACTGTTATGGCCAGTGTCAAAGGCAGTGGAAAAAGCTGTGGGTAAGAGTGATTGCAGGGTAGACTCTGTTCTCTTCTGTGGTCCTCAAGATCCTGGCAGAAGCCTCTGCCATCTGTGTGAGAAAACGGTGTTTGTGGATGCATTTCTGTGTGTAGGGGTGTGTGTATGTGTGTGTGTGTGTGTGTGTGTGTGTGTGTCTGTGTGTGTGTGTCTGTGTATGTTGCATTGCATGTGCACACATTTTCTGAGGAGAGAGGTGGGTGGGGGCTCATGCAAACATGTCAAGGAATAGCAGTGTTTCTGAACAAGTGTCCTTGATGGATTTCAGAAATCCTTTGTCTCTACCTATCTAGGGAAAGTGAGTCTCTGTCTGTCTTCTATCTATCTATCTATCTATCTATCTGTCTGTCTGTCTGTCTGTCTGTCTATCTATCTATCTATCTATCTTCTATCAATCTATTGATCATCATTTATCTATTACCTATATATTATTATATGAAGCATTGTTGTAAGCATATATACATACATGTATCATTATATGGATTTTTCTTTATACACAGAAAACAGTATCACCTAGAATTTTTCTTTACTCTCCCAATTTTCTTTTTATTCATGTTTTGTTAAAATTCCTCTACTTGGTGTATATACGACCAGATTAGCCAGGACAGCAGTTGGTGGAAACACAGCAATAGACTTCACACTGTCCCTGCCATCTGGGGTAGTGCCGGGAATTTTAGGAAGTGCGGATGCCCCCTAGTGGCCTATTGAGAATGTTCGGGGAGGAGAACGCAATCTCTTCCAAGGCCCTTTGAAAACTAGCCCAAAAGCTGTTCCATCTCCAGTTTGTTTTTTGTTTTGTTATTTTATTTCTTGAGATTCCTGCATTTGTCCCAGGCAGGCCTGGAATACATGATCCAATTGCCTCAGTCCCCCAATTATCATTTAACGAATAAACTGCAGGCTACAGAGAAGGTATTAGTTGTTTTGTTTTGTTTTGTTTTTTTGTTTGTTTTTTTCTAATTGTATGACTTTTTCTTCTCCTTTCTTGTGAATTGATAGGTGCTTGCAATCTGCTGAAGGAAAGAGAATGATACAAAAATATGAAGATTTGCTCTCCCTGCTAGAAGAGTAAGCAGCCTCGGGATTGTATCTTCCTTAGGATTACCCCACCCCAAACCCCCTCACCCCACACCCCATACCTTCTCACCCCTATACCCTCACAGCCATGCACTTTGTCATTCACAGGGCAGATTCTGTATCAGCTATGAAATATCATTGTGTAGTTTATGGTATAGCACAGGTATTTGTGAGCACAGCATTACCGGGCCTTGAGAACAAGTCTCTGGGAGAATGTGGCTGTATTCTGGACACAAATATGTTCCTAGTGTCACTTTCCTGGGTCTCTGAACCTTGTGGAATGGAGTGATGCTCTGAGAAGCCTGAACTTTCAGTTGCTACTCAGTGAACAGAAAGCAATAGTTTATACTGCAAGGAGTGAACTAAGTTCCAAAACACGTCCTCCATCCTTTCAGAGAGACAACATAAGAATGGAATTTGTACGTGGGACCATACTTGTCCCTGCTCTGGAGCCCAGCGAATCTTTCAGAAGTTCAAGGTTGACAGGCACCTCTTCCAATATGGCCCTACCTTCTGCTTTTGCCATTGCTCCTTCCCCTGGCTCTGGAGAGCAGGGTAATAGGCATAAAGGCTCAAATTCTGATACTGCTTGCCATTGGGTTAGACAAATGGACTCATAGCTCCCCTACCTGCCAGGAACCCACATGTCTACCCTTTACCCTGTAAATGTCTTAAGTGTATTTTCCCTTTCCTGTCTCCATGACTGGAATCTTCTCAAAAAGACCCACATCTGCTCCAGACTGACCTACTGTAGCAGCTTCCCGACAGCCCTCCTTATTGGTGTCCCTTGATGCATACACTAGCCAAATCCAATGCTTTCACTGTAGCCCCCCCCCTCAGGGCTTCCCATTGTTCCCCAGTCTTTACTTCCCTCCAGCCTCCTATGTACTATCCACCCTTTACTCCCAGTTAAGTCAGGATGTTTCTCCCCTCACCATGGCTTCTGTGGGGTTCATCCCACCACCTCTGCTCAGCCATGACACAAATCAAGCATTGCTCCATCATCTCTCCCATGAGATTTTCTTCGACCTCCTTATTCCTGCCATCCGGTGCCCGACACCCATGGCAACTCTCTAAGACTGATTTTGCTGTACTGTGTTATTCTGATCTTCCTGTAGTCCCCATCATTAGCTGTGTTTCTCAGTTATTAATTCATGAATTTATTCTCCAAGCCCAGCACATGGCACGTACCCAGTCAATGTGCAATGACTGAATAATGAATTCCGCGAGCTACTCAAAGGTTAGTGTGAGAGCAGTTGTTACCAATATCTTCTTTTATATGTCCCTGGAGCTAACCAGAACCTTCCATTCTCACCTCCCCCCTCCAAGGATCATTGAAATCTTTCTGATTCTTTGCAGATTGCAGTGATGTCATCTGTAAAAGAATGTATATTATTAGAAATGTATGCAGTGAATTAATATAGTGACTGTTTTTCTTTATCCTGGCTTGTTCCCCTACAACAACACAGAGAGATCAAGATTTATTTGCAAATTAAAAGCATAATAACCTAGCATTATTCTATCCCAATCCTCTAATCTAATCTGGCTACGTATCAGCCCAAATCACTGAGACACTTGCATGTTTGTATTGGTCTGGCACTATAGGCTTCAGGTGTGTTCCGATGATGTCTCTCTGGACCTCTTCCTTGTGGTGAATCCTCTCTTCCTCCCTTTCCCTCCCTCCTCCTCTGGCTTGCAGAAGGAGAATAGAGAACAATTTTCTCTATTACCTAATTATTGGCTTTTCCAGCCTTTATTTACAAGGTATAGAATAAATGGTGAGCATTGTTTACACAAATTTGAGACAGGAGATTCTTAACATAAGCAGTACAATGCCATGTCCAGATTGAAACCAGATAGCGGGATAGAGAAACTAGCCTTTGTATAATATACGTGGATAAATTTTACACAGTGCACAATAACATTATGCCTACAACTACCTTCAAGGATCAGTAGGCCCCTGAAAGAGCTGGCTCATCCTGGCTGGGTCAGAGACTATTGTTTCTCCAGGTTGTTTTACTACAGAGCAGAGCCAAGAGCTGGGGGTTCACAGCCTGTTTATGAGGTTGCTCTCGTCTCTGGTTGTTACAGGTATGAGAAAAGACTTTATGAGGACTGGTGTCAGACAGTGTCTGAGAAGTCACAGTACAATCTCTCCCTACCACTTTTGCATCGTGACCCCATCACAAAGCAGCTCTCTGTCAACTTTAACTCACAGGTCAGCTGGGTGGCAGTACCTTCCACTGGTATCCCAGAAATATTCACTGAACTTCACTGATTTCAGGGGTCAAGAAATTTTTTTTCATATACTACTTGAAACAGTTTATACTTCACTCTCTTGTGGGGGGATGAAACTCAGGTCGGACTACTTTCTTATGGTATTCATGTTCATGATTTCTCTAGGTTTGATCAATGTGTTTGATTTTGTACAATAGGGAATCAAATACGAGTTGCACAATGTCAGGAACACTTCCTCAAAACACATTGCTAAATGACTTTGCCATGGTACAAGCATCAGAAGGTGTTGATGAAACAACCATGGTGTTACTACAAAATTTGAACTTATGGGGCAGGAGCTCCTTTCTCAGTTTCCTTGCTGCTTGCGCTTCCATTTTATGCTTCTGGCCATCTGGCTTCCCTCCACATTACCTTCTTTCTCCTGAACCTTCCTCCCTGATGCTGCATGTAAGGAACTGGTGGGAACGGAAGTTAACAAGAGGCCCAAGGTCTTTAGGCCCCCAAAATTGTTGGGTCCTTCATGGACGCAGCTACATTTTACTGATCCCCAGTAAATGCTACTCGTGTTTGCCTCTTTCCTCAGCTGATTTCAGTGTTGAAAGAAATGAACTATCTTCAGCCCACTGAGGTGAAACCCATCCCCGAGACCGCAGCAACCATGTTCTCCTCCAGGGAATTCTATCGCCAGCTTGTGGCCAACTTGGAGTTGATGGCAAATTGGTACAACAAGGTTATAACAACTCTGCTGGAGGTGGAATTTCCACTAGTGGAGGAAGAACTGCAAAATATTGATCTCCGTCTGAGAGCTGCAGAGGAGACTCTGAGCTGGAAAACAGAAGGTAAGAAAGAACAACTTGCAGTCAGAGAGGAATGTGGGAACTGAAAGACCCAGTGAAGTTAAAAGACATCCTCATTATCCCACTGGACCCTGATCCAAGTTGCAAACACAAAACTAGCCTCCTCTCAGATATATGCCCAACCCTGGAAACACAGAGAATCCATCTTCCTCCTTCTTCTCTCTAATTGTAGGTTGTCAATTTAGAAACCTCTATAACCCATACTTCAAGGGCCTCGTAGGTTGTATATGGTGCCCCCATGTTCTCCTGCATATGCTAGGCTCTTTGTCAATGAGAACTCTAATGCTCTCATTCCTTTTAGGTTGTTAAACTAGGATGTGGGCACAGAAAAGAAGAAAACAACGCATTTACTGCTCTAGCTTCTTACAGTTAAATCCAGTAAATCTTTAGTTGCTGCTGATTGCAAGCTTGTGAGGGACTCTAGGGACAAGATGGGACTTGTGATATATTACCATCAAAGAGTTTGCATTTGTGGGAGGGCAGGAGGCATATGTATAACCCAAACCATGTAAGACTGGCCATTTTTTAAACCCATCATAAAGTTTAAAATGAAGTGTAAAGAATGGTGGAATAGGGAAAACAATTAACACTAATGTCATTAGAAAATTAAGAGTTAAAAAGACCATAATTAGCTCATGAAAGTGCTAGAATATTCCATTAAATATGTTAGAACTTTACCCAATATATGTAAGAGGATAACATTTTTAATATATAACGCATTGCAAGTTACTATAAACAAAATGTGATTAATCAAAAAAATCATCAAATTGATCTGATATTCCCTATCAGTTATGAAAATTCCTATGTGCTTTGTACGTGAGTATTTCCTTGTTTGTCTTCCTGTGTAATCGGAATTAAGGGAGGGGCTGGCTTTTTAATACAACCAGGGAGGAGGAGACTTTGCTGATAGAGAAGTAACCTGTACAGAAAAGTCTCCTACAGCCTGATGGCTTAAATTCCTGTCATTCATAGCACATGGTCCTTCAGCTCTGCCACCACCCTATGCCATTTTAGTTAATTCTATTTCTTTTGGGGAGCAGGCATTTGGGATTATGCCATGCAAATAACCAATAGCATTCATGACCTGGAACGAAGAATTCAGAAGACAAAAGACAACGTGGAAGAGATTCAAACCATCATGAAAACATGGGTGTCTCCAATATTTAAGAGAAAGGATGGGAAAAAAGAATGCCCCCTTTCTCTGGATGATCAGCAGGATCTCCTGGAAAAATACTACAGTCTCATCAGGGAATCGGGCCTTAAGATTCATGCTCTTGTTCAGGTAACAACTGACCACATAAACACTGTACCAAGAAGGGTCTTTGAATGTTAAAATGGAATGTGTATATTAGAATTATCAATAGATGCTGAGTCTTCTGTGGGCAAGAACAAAGCTCTAAACTAATAAAATAACTAAAGCTAATAGATAATAGGGCCCCCAAATCAAGGAGCCAGTATTAATACTGTCAAAATTAACTCATCTCACCTAACTCCTCAAACTAGAAAGCAAACCAGAATCCTAAATCACCAGCTACAGTAACCACCCACCCCGGCCCACACAGCCTGGTGTGGCTGTACTGCATTATCCTATGACCTACCTCTAAAGAGCCCAGAGAGATGAGATAGTGCCATGGCATCCCTGGCTTTGATCGGAAGAAGAAAGAATTCATAGTGCCACAGTTGGTACAGCAAGGATTATTGTCCTGTACTCTGATCAGGGCAGCCTCCCATCCCATGATCAACAACTGAAGCTTCACTGTGAACAGTGGGAAGGATATAAATGACCACATCCCCAACACTACTGAAAAAGTCATGGATTCATGCCAGAACTCAGGAATAAATCACCACTCAATACAAGTGTGGTTTGAAGGGCAATTAAGAGTCCTCGCTATAAATATTAATGATAACCGATTACATGAAGGAGAATTTCCTAAATTTTGCCTTTGAAAGATGAAGAACTCTTACTTGATTTTTTTAAAAAAATCATCTAGTCCTAGATTTAGTAATTTTAGGATGTATTGCTCATCTATTTTTTTTTCCAAGACTCTCAGGATAGAAGCTGAGTGTCTTGGCATTAGGCCCTTCCTTCTTCCTTTGATGATGCCCCCTTGGCATATTTTGCCTTCATGCCACAGTCTTAGCCTACCTCATGTCATCATTGCCTCCAAATGTTTCCCTGTATCACTTCATTAATTCAACGGTCATTTAGGAATGTGTTTTCTAATTTCCTTACATTTGGGGCTTCTCTGCATATTGTAATGGAATGGATGTCTAATTTAACTCTATGTTCAGAGAGATACTTTGAATTTCCTGAGACTTGTTCTACATCCCAGACCACAGTCTATCTTGGTGAGGATTTCATGGACATTGACAATGTCTATGCTTCCATTTTTGTTTGGAATCCCCTGAATAAGGCGTGATGGTTCTGTTAGGATCTTTCAGATGCTTTCTGGTCTTGTATATCTGTTTTTTTTTCTATCAACTTGTACAGATAGAGTATTAAAATCTCTGTGATTTTAGAGTTATCTGTTTAATCCTTTGGTTTTGTCATATTTTTTCATGTGAGCTCTGTTGGCATAACAGTCATCATAAAGCCCTGATGACCTGAATGTACCATCATTGTTAAAGTCTCTCTTGATTTCCAATGATGCTCCTCCATCTTGAAGTCTGCCGTTTTCTCATAATAATGTAACCTTCCCTCCTGATTCATTATTCTTATTCTTATTCTTATTTGCATTGTCCATCTCCCCAAACTCATACCTTCAACCTCCTTACTCTCTACAGTAAAAAAAATGTCCTTTTGTACCCAGTATATATTAAAAGCATGATAATTTCTTAAATATTAATAATTCCATTGTTTATGTGTATATCCACATGTAGATGTGTACACCAGTGCTCATAAAGTCTAAACATGACACTGGATCCCCAGTTGCTGGAGTTACATGTGGTTGTGAGCCACTTGAAGTGTATTCTGAGAACCAAATTCTGGTTCTCTATGACCACAGTATGTGCTCTTAATTGTTGTGCCCTCTCTCTAGGGGCCCAAGAAATATGTTCTTAGCTCTAACCAGTCTACCTTTTACTTGGAGGGTTTGAACTAATTATGTGTGGAAATAATGGAATTAAATTCCGTTATGTTCCCACATGTTTTGTTTCTTCCTTCCCCTCTGATTTTCTGCGTCCGTGTCCTTGTAGGTTTACACATAATTTTCAGCATCTTATTGACAGCTCAGTTGCTGTTCCAGCTCCTTCATTGTTGCCTCTCCATTTCTAGGAGCTGATCTAGGTTTTGACTCAGTTTTATCCTGAGGTGTAGAGACCATGGACAGTGCAGGTCCACTTAACCCCTCCCCCTCGTGATAGTTAACTTGGATGGTCCACTCGACTCAGTGTTCATTCACCTAGGTAGGGAGTTTCAAACAGCAGTGATCTCAATTAGGCTGACCTTTGAGCAAGCCTGTGAGGAACTTTGTTAATGGGGTTATTTGAGGTAAGAAGGCCTTCCCTGAGTGTGGGTGGCTTGAGTTCTGCAGGCTGAGCTCACAGAGAGTGAGCTGAGCACTGGCATGCAGCATGGATTCATTGCTTTGTGCTCTTGACTGTGAATGTATTGTTCTGCTTCAGGTATCTGCTGCCTTGGCTTCCACACAATGACGGACTGGAGGTTGTATGTGTGTGTGAGTGTGTGTGAATGGATGTGTGTTTTGTATTGTTTTGGGGAGTTCAGTTTTTTTTGTTGTTGGTGGTAGTTTTTCGGGGGGGGTTATTTTGTATTTTGGGGGTAGGAAAGGATATTTTATCATAGCAAAAGAAAACAAAACTAAGACACCCTCATTACATGACATCTATATTACATCAGTATATTAAACGTAATAAAATAGTACGTCTAGTCATCAATATATTAAATACTGCTAGACTTTTTTCATTAAAATTTTAAGGAAGAAAGGGATAAAAGTAGGAGAAAGTCTTCTTGAAGAGAAGGTGTCAAAAGGAGTGGGAGAGAGATGAGGAAGAGCAATGAGAAGTGGGTGTATTAAAATACATTATGTGCATTTGTGAAGAGTCTTAAAGAAAATAATAGGGAAATGCATTCTTGACTACATTATAAGTGATTCATCTATCTTCTTTATAAAAATAGCTTAGAAATGTTGATAGTGTTGCCTTTTTACCCCCATTCATGGCATCATGTTTTTCTTCTGTGCTGTAGATCTGTGCTTCTAGCCAGACCCTCTTAGACCTAAGGAATCTTCTTTAGTCTCCTGGAGTTCAGGCCCAATGTTGATACATTGCTCAGCTTTGGGTCAAACGTGTCCTGGCTTCACCTGGCTTTGTAATGGCAGCTTTAGTGGATATAGAATCCTGCGCAGTCTTGTTTTATTTCATCCACTGTTGCTTGGTCTTCACCCCCCATAGTGTGTTCCATAAGAAGCAAGCCGCAATTGTGTCTTTGTTTCTCTGTGATGTATTGCCTCTTCTCAAGTTGCTATAACAGATGCTTAATCTTTTCTCAGTTTTCAATTTGGCTATGATGTGCCTAAGTGGCGTTTCATTGCAATCACCCCACTTGGAGTTTGCAAGCTCTTTGGATCTTCCTTTTTACCAGATTTGAGAGGATATTTTAATTTCATTCGTTATTTTCTTTGTTGTTGTTTTGTTTTAGAGATGAGGGTCTCCCTGTTTAACCTGGACTGGTTTTGAAGTCATGATCCTCCTGCCTCATCCTACTGAGATTCAGGATTGCAGGTATGTGCAATCCATGTTTGGCTGACTTGTTGGTTGCTTGTTTTACAACTACAATGATCTTGACTAACAACTCCCGAATCTGCTCTGTTTTCTACATTTGACTTTTTCTTTAGTGAAACAGAAGTTTGTCACGTAAAATAAGCCTACCAGTTACTTAGTGTAAAACATACATCCTAGCACCTGCAAGCCACCACACATCATCACGTAGTATAATTTGCATAATGATGGGTTTAAAGTCATTAAGAAAACCTTAAATCTACTTAGGATGTAAAGGCATTGGTAATGCATCTTAAAATTTTTAGACCCGTGTCATTTAAAAGCAGGATCGTGAAATCATTATGCTCCAGTGGGATCTGGGACATGGCAGTGTTTCCTCAAGGAGTAAATATGAGTCGCTTTAGAGAGTCACCTCTCTGGTTACCTACTGCCTTCTCTGAAAACATCAGCTCCCTGGAAAGAAGCTGTAAAGTCCTAATAATTATGAAAATGAGGAAACGCAGATGACTATCTGTGCTGAGAATCACTGAGTACTTAGGCTCCCTCTCCTTAGTGTCCAAACCTTGTTACCATGGTGATACTTGGTACCACAGGTCAAGAAGAGAGATAGAGGGAAAGGGGAGGAGAAAGAGGGAGAAGTGGGGCCAAGATGGAAGAGGAACAGAGAGAGGGGAGAGGGGAGGGAGGGAGAGGGGAGAGGGAGGAGGGAGAGAGGAGAGGGAGAGAGAGAGGAGAGAGAGAGAGAGATTTCTTGTATGGTTTGTTTTCTAAATCACTCAATGTAATGAAAGGCCTTTACTTATTATTAGATGCCAACCACAGATCCCAGCCCATTTCAAAGAATTATTATCTAGGAAATACTGTGCAATCCTCAATCCTAGTCATCCTTCCACCTACTCTACTTCCTGCCCTGATGTCCCTCCCTCCGTAATATAAGCGGCGAGAGCTGGCAAAGCACTCCACGTGTTACATTCCTCAGCATCCTCTCTGAGAAGACAGCCAGACTCTGTCCTTCAGAGACAGATATGACCTCACATCTTCTTGGAATGGGCTTATGTTCTTGTCAAACAATGGCTATCCTCCTTTGACAGAACAGACTGTAAGGACATGTAACAGCAAAGTCTTTACAGAGAGCTTTGGTTGTACATTCCTATTGGTGGTGACTTTGCAACTTTGCCTGTGCTGTTTAACATGGCTTACACCCTGTCTTCTTTTTTCTGTAGGAAAACCTGGTTCTATTTGCAGCAGACCCAGCATCCAGTACCTGGAAGTCTTACGTGAGCCACATTGACTCGATGTTGTTGGATGGATTCTTTCTTGCCATTGAGTGTTCTCTCAAGTATCTACTAGAAAACACTGGTACCTATTGATTGATGGCTACAGGCTATGACAGGGCAGATAGCAGCAGCAATCTGTGCTGTATTAGAGTAAAATATAGTTGAGGTTGGCCAAAGTGCTGGGGTTTTTTATGAGTGAGGGAGAGTAAACTACAAAGGGTAGTCTGAATAGAAAAGATGCTTGACTCTAAACATCACATGACACAGCAGGCTGCAAGATCATAAGGCCCATGTCCAAAGCAAAATGAGAACTCCACCAAAATAAAGGTCCAGGAGAGGAGTAGCTGGAACTGGAGCAGAGGGAAGTGGTTACTAAGGATGCCCTCCTCAACATTTGACTCGTGGGCACATAGTGGGGATGTTCTGTGCCTTGAAGCTCTGCATGCTCTATCTCTGTGGCCTTTGAAGAACACAGAAGGTTTGAAGTTGCCAGGTACAGTGGGGAGAAAACAGAATTATGTGTGAAAACGAGACAAGAAGTGAGGGAGATGACAGCTCTCAAAAGGAAAAGGAATGTTAAGAAGGTAATGAGCTGTCTCTGAAGCTACTAGAAATAGGTAAGGGCTTTGAATTAGGATGGACAAACTATGGTAAAGTGTACAAAGTCAAAACTCTATAGCAGCCCAACTTATAGCAACTAGTAAATGGTGAGACAGAAAGGGCCGAAAAGTTCAAGACTAAAAGTTAAATTAGACCTTCACATTCTCGTAGATTCTGGGCTGTCTAGTAAGAGTCATGTTGAAGAATCTGGCAAACTATAACAGCAAAGGAATATTTTGAAGGCAGAGGATCAATGTGAGATGGGCATTTAATGTCAGGTCTAATCAAGTACAGAAATTGACACCATTAGCAGGCCAACATGAATCCCAATACTCAGCCTATGAAAGAAGGTGCCTATGTTGAAGATGCAGACAGGATCGGTGCTCAGCTCAGTATGTCTGCAATAAATAACACCATGGCATTTGTAGTTGGAAACGCTACCTATAGGGATCAGGGCCGCTCCAAATGAAAGAAGGATGGCAGTACACTCTGGGATGTTAGTTTCTAGACCCTGGGGAATGAACCACACATGCTGAAACCGAAGGAGTAGCTCTTAGCTACAAACATGGCAGCTCTCTCCTTACTGAACTGGACAGACTTCTCTAATGTTGGAAGTTTGGACACTCCCATCAGTCCTCCACTAGATCTATGATAAAGACACAGCCACTTTACAGGCAGTATCCGCAGATGTCATCTCAGGTTAGTGACTTCACCCTTGACTAGTGGCTGTCTGACTTTGATAGGGAATAGCCTGATGTGCTACCTTCCCTCTGATGGAAGATGAGATTGTAAACAAAAGGATGGAGAGGAACTGGCAGTGTTTCTCCAAGATTACCAACATCATGTTCCCTCCATGGTGACTAGAAGACAGAAGAATACCTTTTCTTGAAAATATAGCCCTTCCAAATTCTTTGAGTGGTAAATATTTTGTAGCAGCACACAGACTTTATAGCTGCCTGAACTGAAGTATTCTAGCTAAAGTTTAAGCCCAGGTGTGGAGGTATATATTTATTTTTTTCAACTTTTTTCCCCAATCTTATTAAATTGGGTATTTATTATTTACATTTCAAATGTTATTCCCTTTCCCAGTTTCCAGGCCAACATCCCCCAACCCCTCCCACTCCCCTTCTATATGGGTGTTCCCTTCCCCATCGTCCCCCCATTACTTCCCTCCCCACAACAATCATATTAACTAGGGATTCTGTCTTGGCAGGACCAAGGGCTTCCCTTTCCACTGGTGCCCTTACTAGGCTATTCATTGCTACCTATGCAGATAGAGCCCAGGGTCAGTCCATGTATAGTCTTTGGGTAGTGGCTTAGTCCCTGAAAGCTCTGGTTGGTTGACATTGTTGTTCATATGGGGTCTCAAGACCCTTCAAGCTCTTTCAGTCCTTTCTCTGATTCCTTCAACAGGGGTCCCATTCTCAGTTCAGTGGTTTGTTGCTGGCATTCGCCTATGTGTTTCCCATATTCTGGCTGTGTCTCTCAGGATAGATCTGCATCCGGTTCCTGTCAGCCTGCACTTCTTTGCTTCATCCATCTTATCTAGTTTGGTGGCTGTAAATGTATGTGCCACATGTGTTGCAGGCTCTGAATGGGCATTCCTTCAGTGTCTGTTCTAAACTTTGCCTCCCTATCCCCTCCTGAGGGTATTCTTGGTCCCCTTTTAAAGAAGGAGTGAGGCATCTGCATTTTTGTCATCCTTCTTGAGTTTCATGTGTTCTGTGCATCTTGGGTAATTTGAGCATTTGTGCTAATATCCACTTCTCAATGAGTGTTTTTCTGTGATTAGGTTACCTCACTCAGGATGATATTTTCCAGTTCCATCCATTTGCCTATGAATTTCACGAAGTCATTGTTTTTGATAGCTGAGTAGTATTCCACTGTGTAGATGTGCCACATTTTCTGTGTCCATTCCTCTGTTGAAGGGCATCTGGGTTCTTTCCAGCTAATGACTATCATAAATAAGGCTGCTATGAACATAGTGGAGCATGTGTCTTTGTTATATGTTGGAGCATCTTTTGGGTATATGCACAAGAGAGGTATAGCTGGGTCCTCAGGTATTTCAATGCCCAATTTTCTGAGGAACCTCCAGACTGATTTCCAGAATGGTTGTACCAGTCTCCAATCCCACCAACAATGGAGGAGTGTTCCTCTTTCTCTACATCCTTGCCAGCATCTGCTGTCACTGGAGTTTTTGATCTTAGCCATTCTGACTGGTATGAGGTGGAATCTCAGGGTTGTTTTGATTTGCATTTCCCTTATAACTAAAGATGTTGAACATTTCTTTACGTGCTTATCAGCCATTTGGTATTCCTCAGCTGTGAATTCTTTGTTTAGCTCTGAACCCCAATTTAATAGGGTTATTTGTCCTCCTGCAGTCTAATTTCTTGAGTTCTTTGTATATTTTGGATATAAGCACTCTATCAGTTGTAGGATTAGTAAAGATCTTTTCCCAATCTGTTGGTTGCCAACAGTGTCCTTTGCCTTACAGAAGCTCTGCAGTTTTATGACATCCCATTTGTCAATTCTTGATCTTAGAGTATAAACCATTGGTGTTTTGTTCAAGAAATTTTCTCCAGTGCCCATGTGTTCCAGATGCTTCCCTAGTTTTTCTTCTATTAGTTTGAGTGTGTCTGGTTTGATGTGGAGGTCCTTGATCCACTTGGACTTAAGCTTTGTATAGGGTGATAAGCATGGATCGATCTGCATTCTTCTACATGCTGACCTCCAGTTGAAGCAGCACCATTTGCTGAAAATGCTCTTTTTTCCATTGGATGGTTTTGGCTCCTTTGTCAAAAAATCAAGTGACCATAGGTGTGTAGGTTCATTTCTAGGTCTTCAGTTTTATTCCACTGGTCCATCTGCCTGTCTCTGTACCAATAACATGCAGTTTTTTTATCACTATTGCTCTGTAATACTGCTTGAGTTCAGGGATAGTGATTCCCCAGAAGTCCTTTTTATTGTTGAGGATAGTTTTAGCTATCCTGGGTTTTTGTTATTCAGATGAATTTGCAAATTGTTCTGTCTAACTCTCTGAAGAAATGGATTGGTATTTTGATGGGGATTGCATTGAATCTATAGATTGCTTTTGGTAAAATGGCCATTTTTACTATATTAATCCTGCCAATCCAAGAGCATGGAAGATCTTTCCATCTTCTGAGATCTTCTTCAATTTCTTTCTTCAGAGGCTTGAAGTTCTTATACAGATTTTTCACTTGCTTGGTTAAAGTCACCCCAAAGTATTTTATATTATTTGTGACTATTATGAAGGGTGCCATTTCCCTAATTTCTTTCTTGGTTTGTTTCTCTTTTGTGTAGAGGAAGGCTACTGATTTATTTGAGTTAACTTTATACCCAGGCACTTTGCTGAAGGTTTTTTATCAGGTTAGTAGTTCTCTGGTGGAACTTTTGGGATCACTTAAATATACTATCATATCATCTGTGAATAGTGATATTTTGACTTCTTCCTTTCCAAACTGTATCCCTTTGATCTCCTATTGTTGTCTGATTGATCTGGCTAGGACTTCCAGAACTATATTGAATAAGTAGGGAGAGAGTGGGCAGCCTTGTCTAGTTCCTGATTTTAGTGGGATTGCTTCAAGTTTCTCTCCATTTAGTTTAATGTTAGCTACTGGTTTGCTGTATATGGCTTTTACGATGTTTAGGTATGGTTCTTGAATTTCTGTTCTTTCCAGGACTTTTATCATGAAGGAGTGTTGAATTTTGTCAAATGTTTTCTCAGCATCTAATGAAATGAGCATGTGGTTTTTATCTTTCAGTTTGTTTATGTAGTAGATTACTTTGATGATTGTCCATATATTAAACCATCCCTGCATGCCTGGGATGAAGCCTATTTGATCATGGTGGATGATTGTCTTGATGTGCTCTTGGATTCGGTTTGCCAGAATTTTATTGAGTATTTTTTGCGTCGATATTCATAGGGGAAATTGGTCTGAAGTTCTCTTTCTTTGTGGTTTACATATAAGAGTACTTGTGGCTTCATAGATGGAATTCGGTAGTGCTCCATCTGTTTCAATTTTGTGGAATAGTTTGGATAGTATTGGTATGAGGTCTTCTATGAAGGTCTGATAGAATTCTACACTGAACCCATCTGGACCTGGGCTCTTTTTGGTTGGGAGACTTTTAATGACTGCCTCTATTTCTTTAGGAGTTTTGGGGTTGTTTAAATGGTTTATCTGTTCCTGATTCAACTTCGGTACCTGGTATCTGTCTAGGAAATTGTCCATTTCCTCCAGATTTTTATAGTGGGCTTTTGTACTGATCTGATGATTTTTTTAATTTCCTCTGATTCTGTTGTTATGTCTCCCTTTTCATTTCTGATTTTGTTAATTTGGACACACTCTCTGTGTTGTCTGGTTAGTCCAGCTAAGGGTTTATCTATCTTGTTGATTTTCTCAAAGAACCAGCTTTGGGTTCTATTGATCCTTGTATAGTCCCTTTTGTTTCTACTTGGTTGATTTCAGCTCTGAGTTTATTTCCTCTCTTCTACTCCTGCTGGGTGTATTTGCTTCTTTTTGTTCTAGAACTTTGAGGTGTGTGGTCAAGCTGCTGATATATGCTCTCACTTCTTTATTTCTGCAGGCACTCAGAGCTATGAGTTTTCCTCTTATTTGCTGTCACAGTTTTTCATTGTGTTCCATATGTTTGGGTAAAGATGTTGAACACCTTTATTTTCATTAAATTCTAAGAAGTCATTTTTTAATTTCTTTACTTTTTGAGTTCTTTTGACCTATCTGTTGTAGGAGGTTATCATTACAGAAGCTTTGCAGTTTGAGACAACATTGAAATTTTTCAACTTCCATGCTTCCCTAGTTTTTCTTCTATTAGTTTGTGTGTGTGTGTGTGTGTGTGTGTGTGTGTGTGTGTGTGTGTGTGTGTGTGTGTGTGCATTCTTTCCTTATTGTTATTGAAGACCAGCTTTAGCCCATGGTGGTCTGATAGGATGCATGGGATTATTTCTCTTTCTGTATCTATTGAGGCCTGTTTTGTGTCTGATTATATGGTCGATTTTGGAGAAAGTACCATGAGGTGGTGAGAAGAAGGTATTTCCTTTTGTTTTAGGGTAGAATGTTCTATAAATATCTGTTAAGTCCATTTGGTTTATGACTTCTGTTAGTCTGTCTATGTGTCTGTTTAATTTCTGTTTCCATGATCTGTCCATTGATGAGAGTGGGGTGTTGAAGTATCCTACTATTACTGTGTGAGGTGAAACGTGTACTTTCAGCTTTAGTAAGGTTTCTTTTATGTCTGTAGGTGCCCTTGTATTTGGAGCATAGATATTTAGGATTGAGAGTTCCTCTTGGTGGATTTTTTCCTTTGATGAATATGAAATGTCCTTCCTTATCATTTTTGATGACTTTTGGTTGAAAATCGATTTTATTTGATATTAGAATGGCTACTCCAGCTTGCTTCTTTGGACCAGCTTGCTTCTTTGGACCATTTGCTTGAAAAGTTGTTTTCCAGCCTTTTACTCTGAGGTAGTGTCTTTCTTTGTCTCTGAGGTATGTTTTGTGTAGGCAGCAAAATGCTGGGTCCTCGTTACATATCCAGTTTGTTAATCTGTGTTTTTTGGTTGGAGAATTGAGTGCATTGATATTGACAGATATTAAGGAATAGTGATTGTTGTTTCCTGTTATCTTTGTATTTGGAGATAAGATTATGTTTCTGTGCTTGTCTTCTCTTTGTTTTATCATTGTAAAATGATTAGTTTCTTGCTTTTTCTAGGGTGTAGCTTGCCTCCTTGTGTTGGGCTTTACCATTTATTGTCCTTTGTAGGGCTGGATTTGTAGAAAGATATTGTGTAAATTTGGTTTTGTCATGGAATATCTTGGTTTCTCTATCTATGTTAATTGAGAGTTTTGTTGGATACAGTAACCTGGGCTGGCATTTGTGTTCTCTTAGGGTCTGTATGACATCTGTCCAGGATCTTCTGGCTTTCATAGTCTCTGGTGAGAAGTCTGGTGTAATTCTGATAGGTCTGACTTTATATGTTACTTGACCTTTTTCCCTTACTGTTTTTAATATTCTTTCTTTGTTTTGTGCATTTGGTGTTTTGACTATTATGTGACAGGAGGAGTTTCTTTTCTGGTCCAATCTATTTGGAGTTCTGTAGGCTTCTTGTATGTTCATGGGCATCTCTTTCTTTAGGTTAGGGAAGTTTTCTTCTATGATTTTGTTGAAGATATTTACTGGTCCTTTGAGTTGGGAGTCTTCACTCTCTTCTATACCTATTATCCTTAGGTTTTATCTTCTCATTGTGTCCTGGATTTCCTGTATGTTTTGGGCCAGTAGCTTTTTCCATTTTACATTATCTTTGACAGCTGTGTCGATGATTTCTATGGAATCTTCTGCTCCTGAGATTCTCTCTCCTAGCTCCTAGTATTCTGTTGGTGATGCTTGTGTCTATGGCTCCTTGTCTCTTCCTTTGGTTTTCTATATCCAGGGTTGTCTCCCTTTGTGCTTTCTTTATTGTTTCTATTTCCATTTTCAATTCCTTCACCTGTTTGTTTGTGTTTTCCTGTAATTCTTTCAGGGATTTTTGTGTTTCCTCTCTAAGGACTTCTACTTGTTTACTTGTATTTTCCTGCGTTTCTCTAAGGGAGTTCTTTATGTCTTTCTTAAAGTCCTCCATCATCATGATCAAATGTGATTTTAAATCTAGATCTTGCTTTTCTGGTGTGTTTGGATATTCAGTATTTACTTTGGTGGGAGAATTGGGCTCCAATGGTGACATATAGTCTTGGTTTCTGTTGCTTGGATTCCTGCGCTTGCCTCTTGCCATCACGTTGTCTCTGGTGATACCTTGTTCTACTATTTCTGGCAGTGGCTTGACTGTCCTATAGGCCTGTGTGTCAGGAGTGCTGTAGACCTGTTTTCCTGTTTTCTTTCAGTCAGTTATGGGAACAGAGAGTTCTGCTTTCAGGCGTGTAGTCATTCCTGTCTACTGTCTTTCAGCTGTTCCTGTGGGCCTGTGTCCTGAGTCCACCAGGCAGGTCACTTAGAGCAGAAAAGTTGGTCTTACCTTTGGTCTCAGGCCTGAAGTCATTCCTCAGGAGTGGGTTTCAGCTCTCCGTGAGAGCAGCAACCAGAAGGGCCTGCCCCTACTTCTGGGTCCCTGTGTGCAGGAGGCCCTGATGGCGCTAGGTGTTTTTCTCTAGAGTCAGAAATGTGGGCAGAGAGTAGTCTCCTCTGGTTTCCCAGGCATGTCTGCCCCTCTGAAGGTCTAGCTCTCCCTCCTACGGGATTTGGGTGGAGGGGCCCAGTCTGGACCGCAGGGCTCCTGCAGCCTCAGTGCCCCTGTCTTCCTGTTCCCAAGGCCCTATACAGTTTCTTCTTGGGCCAGGGATGTGGGCAAAGGTGGTCATGAGTGGCTGTCTCTCCTGCCCTGAAGACTCAGGATTGCCCACACGTCTGGGCGATGAGCTCTCTCTCCCACTGGGTTTGAGGTATATATTTATAATCTTAGCAACTAGGAGGCCTGAGGCAGGAGAAATGTATGTCTGGAGCCAGCTGGATTACATAACAGGACCATGTCTACACAACACACACACACACACACACACACACACACACACACACACACACACACCATGTTTTACAGATACTGACTGGCTGAGGGGCAGTGAAGTGATCCATTTTATCATTTTTGCCTCCCTAGGTATGAGCAAGTCTATGTCTTTGGCTGGCCTTCTTGTCAAATCTGCTCAAATCTTGCGTAAAGAGCATGTCACATGCTACCTACCCCACCCAGAAACAACTCTGCAGCTTTCCTCCTAAAGGACTGGCTTGTACCTTCATGGGAAGCGACGCCGTTTTCCTCCTATAGTAATAATGATGATGTCTGCATTTTATCTGATGTAAAGATTTAATTCTCAGGCTAGCACATGTGACAAAGGTCCCATAGCCCTCCAATATTTTTTCAAATCTTGTAAGTGCTGTAAAGCACCTGCAGACTTATCTCCTAACTGTGATGTGCAACACACTGTGACTGCACACTGAGCACCCCTGACCAGAGATCTGGGGTCAGAAATGCTCTGAGATACTAACCAAGCCCGAAACATTTTGGATTTCAGACCATTTGTGATGTTGGATTAGGAATGCTTCACAGGCAGTCTGCGCTGCCTGATGCTCTTCTTGCCCCAAGCATTTCAGACAAGTGATGCCCAACCTATTCAGGATGAATTCCACAGAATTTTATTGCTGTTTGTATTGTTTTATTTTTTTTCCCTGCTCTCCCCAGAGATCAAACCTGAAAGGCTATTGGTAAACCTGTCTCCCTTAGGTTAAAATATGCTTGTTGAAACTCTCCCAAGTCCTGTAATACATACTCATTATTTGATCCCCTTGGTTTTGAAAATAAGATCTTAGTCTTAAATGGGGTCTTTGGGAACCCTGTAGTTTGATAACCAAAGCTCTATCTAAAATGTGGCTTAAGGGATAGTGAAGCCCACCCAGCCCAAGCGATAGTCCACGAGAATTGCCATTCTCTAGCAAGTTGCTCTGATTCTGTAGCTCTGCCATTCTCTAGGGCCTTGGCCTCATTCTATGGTTGAGAAAGTCACATCACATCTAACCTGTAGTCTATGAAAAGGGAAGAAGGGACTACAGCAAAGGCTCACCTACCCCTTTAGGGTCCCCTCCCACTTTACCCTAGTGGGAATCACATTACTACACATAATACTGGGTAGAGCTGGGGAATTTGGTTACACACCAAGTTTTAGCTCTTTTTCTAGGCAACAAGAGGGCCATGGTTCAGTTAGGATATTCCTTTGCCCACACTGTCCAGCCCGCAACCCTCTCCTACTTGTTTCTACTGTCAGAAAAAAAAGCATGATACTTGGTTACTGATTAAGACGTTAAGTATTTGTCTTATACATAGAACACTGTGCTCCATGTTATATTTTGACTTAAATCTAGCAAGGCAACTTTGTCTAGCAAGTAATCAGGAATCTGTGAATTATTTATACTGTTTTTAAAATTTTTATCACTGCAGGACTACAGAATTAAAGTAAGTCCCATGTTTATAGCAAAGGAACAGAAAAATTAGGATTGTAGCTTTTTGTTGTTCATTCCTGTGTGGATGTGGGTGGGCAGACCCCCAGTCATGAAATGGATGCTGGTGGGATTGTGTGGTTAGTAAATCAGTCTCTTCTTGAGGAAAAGCAGCATCACTCCAAGTTAGGGTGTTGAGAATGTAGAAGGGGACTTTCTGCTCTATGGCTTGAGTTGATCGGTCACTGGAATGTGCTCTTCAAGGACAAGACAAGAAAAGTAAATGTCCTGTAACACCCGGGAGAGCCCCACACAAGAACGGGTTCATTCAGAATGTCAGCAGTTCCCTGAGGTAAAACATTACAGGGCTGGCCCCTCCCCTCTATAGGCAAAATCTACATTTGTATTTTTCTGCACTCTAAAGAAATGTTTGAGTCTTGGTTTTAGGAGATAGTGCCGTGGCCACTTGTCCTGCTCACCATCATTTTGTTGATTTGTTTTCTAGAGTGTAAACCTGGACTCACTCCAATATTTGAAACACAGCTCAACCTTGTCACCCCAGAATTAGTTTTTCACCCCTCCCTGGACTCAGGGGTAAAGGGAGGCTTATATGACATTGTCCAGAGTCTTGTCACCAGCATCTTTGCTGTGCCATCCCTGGTGCCCCGGCTTTCCCCACACAGTGGCTCTCCTCACTATCAGGTACTGGAAGGACAACCACCTGCCCCTCCACATCTGGGTGAGCCCACTAAACACCAGTGTAACCTTCCCATCATTGTCTCACTCCCCCAGGGTGACCTAGAGGACATGGCTGACTTAGCCAGCCTTCGGAGCTTGCTCCTGGAGAGGGTGCAGACTATGATGACCCTCTGCTGTGGCTATCGGAATACCCTCAGCCAGTATTCTTATCTGTATGTGGAGGATAGGAAGGAAGCCCTTGGCCAGTTTCTGCTCTATGGGCATGTCCTCACACCTGAGGAGATAGAAGCCCATGCCGAAGATGGCATCCCAGAGAGTCCGCCCCTCCTCCATCACTTCAAAGACCAGATAGACTCCTATGAAAAGCTATATGAAGATGTGGTCAGCCTGGAACCCAGCAAGGTGTTTGACGGCTGGATGCGAGTGGATGTGAGACCCTTCAAGGCATCTCTGCTGAACACAATAAAGAAGTGGAGCCTCATGTTCAAGCAACATCTTGTTGACTTTGTCACTAACAGGTAACACCATTGTCCTGGCTACCTCCTAGCAGTCCAGGCTACAGGAATGCAGTGCTTGGAAACCTCTTTGTATCTTTTCCTACTGATTCATTGATTAAATTAAAACGGCTGGGTGGCATCTCTAGTCTTCCAGATATTGTGATAATTTCAGCCCTGTTGCTTCCTTTGTTCACCAGACAATGGTCTGTGTAGTTTTTCACGTGGTGCTCAGTGGATGAGAGGCACCTAGCAAGTGGGAAATAACAGTAGAGACCATAGTCACAGATCTAACTCCTTCACAACTCTGATGGTGAAATCTTAGCCTTGGAGGCAGAGGGAGACTAAGCTCATTTTAGATTCTATTTCCTTACTCTTTACCCTTGCTCTAGATGCTCCAGTTGTGCAATATGGAAGTCATTAAAGCTGCAGGCTCCTGTGTTCTTCTCTGTGCCAAGCTAGTCACATTACACATAGAATCTGAATGGCCACCTCTCCAGACTATATTCTCTAATCTGGAGCACTGTTCTCTGCATTAAAGATCTACCTGCTTGAGTCCCCTGGTCACACCACCTTAGTCATTGTCCCTAGAATCTCGCCATCAGTCTCCATTCTAAAACTTGAGGAATGCCCATGTACAGAGAAGGTACAGCCCCTCTGTCTAATGATTGCCCTCGGTGTGCCAGATGACTTTGCAAGGAAGCCAGCCTGGCCCCACTCCTGGATTCTGAGCTGACTCTGTATAGTACTGAAGTCTCTCTAATCCATGGTCTAGAACACTGAGTGGAAAGGAGAGAGCAAGACTGAGGTATCGCCTACCAAAAAGAAAACCAAGAGACTGCCAGGGTGGTACTCCAGCACTGTACAGAGACTCTGCAAAGTGTCATGGAGGTGATTTCCACAGGTCACCAGGGTTCCTTAGGAAGCAGCAGCAAGTTTCTTTACATTCAGAAAAGCTTTTCCTAACCAAGGAGCTGGAGGCAACGGGAAGAGTTGCTGGTGGGTGGTTTGGTGCAGACAGATGCCTGTAGAAAAAGCACCATACAGGGAAGATTTACGGTCCTCCATTGGTAGGTCTGGTAACCCATAAACACTGGGCACATTTTTCATGTATAGTTTGTCTTGTTTTGTTTTAATTAGGGTAAGAACAGCATATTACAAACTGTGTTCATTGTAGTTTCCAAGCAGAAAGACACCTGCCTTGCTACACAAGTCCATTTATGTTGGGCAAGAAGAGGGGAAATAATGGGTAAGAGCCCCTGTCATGGTTTTTGGAGGGAAGGAAAGGGTGAGGCACAAAACTCACTTAGGATTGGTGAATTTGAGGAGTTTTAGTGGGCTCTGGAGCCCAAGACCATCCCGGGGATGATAGGGACAGAGGACATGGCCAGAATATAGGAGCTTGGTATAAGAGATAGACTCTGGGGTTTGTTCGTGTATGGAAGGCGAGCTTGTCATTCAGGAAGGCTCTCTTAAGGTGGGCTCCTCCTGCACAGAGTGGTCCCCTCAAGGGCTGCAAGATTATATATGTGACAGAATAAAATCACTGGTTGTTAAGTATGGTTATCAAACTAACATGGACAGCCACCACATAGACTCAGGGAGCCTTACAGTTGGTTTAACAAGATAAACCCACAGCAGAACAGTTCGAAGATCTGAGCTCTTGCCTTTAACCCTACTTCCTTAATGCTGAAAATAGACAATACAAGGTGGTTTCAGCTTAAACACTAATTTGGTGATTCTGCCTACTTTGCAAGCCTTAAAGAGAGTGTTTCATTGTGTCACTGACAACCAGATAAAAATAGAAATAATAAGAAAAGAATAAGAGCCATTTATTACTGAATGTCTGTTGTGCCCTAGAAAATAGGTGATATTTGCCTTTTGTAAGTAGCCTGGATGGACCACAACTTGCCTTACATGTTATGAATGTCACTTGCTGTCCAAAGTCTAGCCCTCTATTGTCAGCTAAACTCTCACCCCCACTTAGCTGGGGTGACTCTAATCTGACTCAGTCCTGGAGAGGTCCACTCTACCCCTCTTTGTACCTTTCAATAGACTTAGGTTTTCAGCAAACAAAGCAAAGGCCCCTGTTCCCCTGCCTCCTTTCCACCCCTAACTGAAACCTAGTCATCCCATTAGTAGACTAATGCCATGATAGCCCTCCTAAATGGAGGCTGATTCTTCTGTATCTTTCTGAGCACTGGGCCTAGGATAGCGCTTACTGCTGTTATCTGATATTGGCAAGCCACTTCCCCTCCATTTCTTCCCAACATCACTCTTGCCACTGACGTGACTATCAGACAGTACCAACTGCACCCATCCTTGCTGAAGCCACCTACTAAGCTCTAACTCAGCATCAGGCTTAGAACCTTTCCCATTACCCTAGTGACCTCACATATCCTGGTAGCTTCCTAAACCACCTAATATGTTGTTCTGTTGACTCTTACATGCCCTATCTCTCTGCCAGGCAGCTACGCCTATTTGTATGCTTTGCTCCCAGCATGGGAGGGGAAAGACGGGGAAGTAATTGTTCTCTACTCAAAAGCTCAGGGGTAAGCATTCCATTTTCTGACCACACCTGGTATGTTTCTGCCTCACTTATTTGGCAACCCCACGGTGCAGAATTCTTCAGACCAATCAGAATTTCCAACCCAGTGATTCCACCAGCTTCTCAGTATCTGTCAGTTCACCATAGCTTCCCACTCCCACCCTGAAAAATCCTGACTCTATTTAAAGTTCCACATCTGCACCTGAGCCATTTCTTCTAGCTGAAGCCAAAACGAACTGTTCTTCTGACCAGCCCCACATTCAGAAACGTAAAGTACCTGGTTGTAGAAATGCCTCCACGTCCCTACATATGTTCTTAATGCTTTCACCTCCCCCAGACTCCCTTCTCTTTATTCTCAACAAACTCTGAAGGGTTTTGCCATTGTTAGCAATGTTGCTCTAAGTGTTACATGCATATCAATATATGTATGGGCAGGCATTTCTTTAAAATATCTACATATGGGCAGAGTTCTCTGGGTCAAAGGCAGCTCAGCTCTGGTAAGCCTACTCCAAGGTAGATAATAGCCTTGTGTGAGATTCTCTTTGTCCCAGCATCCTCAGCTCCTCTTCTGGACTGTCCTGTGGGAGTGCCATAGTATTTCGTGGAGCCAAGCACTCTAGATTCTTTGGTCAGGAATAGATGGCTCATCTTTTCATGCTTTTGGTAACTGTTTCTGTGCTTTTTGAATCCTATCTCCCCTTTTCTTTTGGGTTTTATTTTGCATTTGTTGCTATTTACTTATTACATGTTGCTACTTACATATTTGAGCTAGAGGTCGGGCCCAATTTTTAAGAGCACTTGCTGCTCTTGTAGAGGGTTTGGTTTCCAGAATGCACATGGTGGCTTGGCTCACAATTACCTAATTCCAGTTCCAGGAAATCTGATGCCTTCTTCTGGTCTCTACCGGATATTGCATGGGTGGTACATGTTTGTGTGTATATACATGGCACCCATGACTCATAGCAAGCCTCATAACACTCATATACACATGAATTAAAAATAGTCTTTTTAAAAGTTACTTATATATTCTATGTGTGATATTTTGCTAACTTATATAGAACATGAACATACAACTACCCAATACAGCCTGTAGTCTTGTAGCCTATCTGTCCCCTCCATTTACAGGCAGCCATCTGTATTGATATGGTCTACATTGTTGACCCAAACCACCTCACAGCAAAATTATATTTGAAAAACTGCATTTGAACTGAACATGTACAGTCTTTGTCATTGTGTGATAAACAAAACAGCAACAACCATGTTCACAGAGTTGACATTGTACGAGGTAATCATAAATAACCTGGGGATTATTTGAAGTACAGGGTAAGATTTGCACAGGGAAGTGGTAAATACCACCCTGTTTTACAGAAGGGATTTGGATGTCTAGAAATTTGGTTGGTTGTAGCGTGTAGTTCCTACTAGCCCACCTTAAGCTCTGAGTGGACCATGCTACCAGTCCTGCCCAGGTTCCCTTGGATCTGCAGATGAAACACACACGCAATTGTGCATGTGACAATTGTAGCCTTTCCTCTGCCTTTTCATATTCTTTTTGTCTTAATTTTGGATTTGCAATTTTGCCAGCTTCGTGAAGCAAGTTAGGGCTCAGTTCTCCTTACTTATTCCCTGGGAGAACTGTGTGATGTTGGGATCCTTTGGTCCTTGGGAGTTTGATTTAAGTCGTTTATAAAAGCATTGGGGCTTGTAATTTTCTCTGTGTGAAGAGTTTTAACCAGTTTCTTTAATGGTTATAAAGATATGAAGATTTTCTCAGCATTACGAAGTCATACTCTTTATAAATGTATCCATCACACATTAATCATCATATTATTGTCATGAAATGTACAGCTTCATCTTAATTCATCTATTCCAGCCCTTTTTATTTCAATTGATTTCTTATTGCTCTCTTCGGCTCCTCTCCTGATTAGTTTTACAAAGAACTACCTCATACATTCATCGATTCCATTGTTATAGCTTGACATTTATTTCAACGATCTATTATTTCATGTAAGTATTGCTTTCTTTGGGTTTATTTTCCATTTCTTTGCTGACTTAAGATGAATGCTTCATTTGTTTTAAGCACCTGGCCCTTTCTGAATGCTTTAGATTAAATTTTAAATCATAAGTTCCCTTTTCTGTGGAGGTTTACCTATGTGCCTGCCTCTACTATGCAGTAATTTCATAATGATCTACTTTTAAACTGTTAACATTCGTCTTAATGTGTCTGTTCCAATTGCTCTGTCCTTTACTTCTGACTTGCATTGTGATATGTATAATGACAAGTATCAGGAACATGCTAATGTCTATCCTAGAAGCCACAGTCATTTTTGTTATTGTTGTTGTGTGCCTAGATGAAGAGACTATGTCCTGTCATGGACGTGATGCTCTATGCCCCTGCTACTTGCTCAAGCTTCTTGACTATTTTAGTGAAATCTTCTGATTCCTGGCTGCCTTCTTATTTATTCTGCCTGGTATATCAATTGCTGAGCTCAGTCTGCTCATGTCTTCTGTTTGGAGGCTATCTAGGCCATCTGCACTGTCCTTGGGATTCTGTCCCATTGTTCCATATTGTATGATTTTACAGCGCTTGCCTTCTTATTTATCATCCTGTAAACTAAACCTGTAAGAGGACATCAGAGCCTTCTTCGCCCTGGCTCCGTCTTTGTAGTTAAAGTCTGCTATGCTGGGCATGAACATAACTAAGGCAGCTTGCCTCTGATTGCTACTTTCCCAGAGTATCTCATTATCCTTTGGCTTCCAACCTCCCCACGAAGTTACATTAGGAGAAAGTTTTGTGATTGGCTTAGCTGAATGTTTAAAGTGCTTTTAGCATGTTCACCTTTCATAGTGAGTTTTGTTCGCTGCACTCACTGGGCTGTATTTTAGTTTAATTCTAGCATTTTATTGGATTTGTTTTATTTTTACAATCCTTTCTGCTTTTCTTTTGAGTTGAACATATATTCCGTTCTTCCCTCTGCTAGCTTACCTGTTCTACAGTTGTGCAGTTTTAACCCGCACTGCTAAATGGGTAAATGCATTGGTATTGTCACTCTTCTCAAAACCAATGCAGAAGGTTGGAAATGGATCTCGGGGCTAGAGTACTTACTTAGCATATGCAAGTCCCTAAGATCCATGCCCTAACATCGACACACACACACACACACACACACACACACACACACACACACACACACACACACACACACACACACACACACACACACCATGAACACGAACATGAACACAAACACTGTAAGAATGTCATTCTATTATTTTCCCACCAGAATATATCTATCCATTCCTCATCACTTAAATCACTTTCTAACATTTCTTTAGCCCTCTCAAATTGAATCTTATTTGAAGTATTACATAGTTTGTTATACAGTGCTGGGGATCAGACCAGGCATGTACATGCCAGCAAGGGCTACACTACTGAGCCACAGCCCTAGACGTCCCTGTTCTTTTTATTTAGATCCACTCATACCACAGGCCCCGGGTACATTCACTAGCATCTCTTTAGAAGCAGTTCCTTTAGAAGGATCTATTGACGGGACCTGTTCTTCATCTGAGCATACTCACTTTGCTCTCATTACTTAAAAATTGTGAAAAGCATTTCTTTAGAAAGCCAATTTTTTTTTTTTAGATTTTTGAACTATTATTCCATGGTGTCCTGGCTTCTATTGTGGTTTTGCTACTCGTTGCTGTTAGTTTAAGTATCTCCTCTCCCCCTCCCTTCCGCCTCTTCTCCCTCTTCTGATAACCTGAAGTTTCACACTGAAACATCTGTGGGGATTTCTTTATATGTCTTCTAACTGTGTTTGTTTGGTTGGTTGGTTGGTTGGTTGGTTGGTTGGTTGGCTTTGCTTTTGGTTTGGTCTTTCTTGATCTTGTCTATTGATTTTCAGGAATTCAGAAAAATTTTAGCCAAGCTAGCCTCAGATCTTATTTTTTGTTCATTTTCTCAGTTCTTCCTTCTCGAGCTTTCATCATGCTTAGAGAAAAACCTCACACTCTGCCACAGCTTTGAACATCACCTGTGCTTTCCTTACTGTGCCACAGCTGAAATGAGCAGCTCTCACAGCTACCACAGATCAATGACTCCTTCAGTTTAGTCCACAGTTTAATCAGTTATTGAGGAAGAATGTGCATATTATATATATATACAATATAATATATTATACAATATGCAATATATTATGTATATAATACATATGTATAATAATCTCACTCTGATTTTATATATCTATATCTATATCTATATCTATATCTATATCTATATCTATATCTATATCTATATCTATATCTATATCTATATCTATATCTCATTCTGCAGTGCACACACTAGCCTAAACTCATTCTAAAACCCAAGCCAGCCTGCTGGAACTCATTCCATAGCCTAGGTGGGCCTGAACTCACTCTGCATCTCAGGCTGACCTTAAATCAGCAAGGATCCTCCCACCTCAGCCTCTCAAACACTGAAATTGCAGGCTTGAAGTGTCATGCCTGGCTTCACTGCTAATTGATTTGAAGTATCTCCTTAAATAATTTAGTTTTCCATCAGAAAAATAGTTATATCATCCTGTGGGCTGCACAAGAAATAAAAACCCATGATACTTTGACTTGTTCTATCTCCTGGCATCACTGTGCCATGTTACTGAGATCATTTTTGTCAAAGCCATGAGAAGTCCTTAGATGATCAGTCCTGGGAACATTCCCATTCTTGTCTCTCTTCTGCTTATCAGCATTGAATCCTCTTCTTCTTATTCCTCTGAGGTCCTCATGTGGCCTTCATGTTTGCTTTCTTAGTCAGTCTTCCATTGCTTTGAGGAAACACCAGGACTAGAGCAACTCTTGTAAAGAAAACATTTAATTGGTGGCTGCCTTAGTTCAGAGATTAGTCCATTGTCATCATGGTGGAGAGCATAATAGCATGCAGGCAGACATGGTACTGGCAAGCTAGGTAAGAGTTCTATATCTGGATTGGCAGGCAACAGGAAAACAGAGTGAGCCACTGGGTCTGGTTTAAGTACCTGAGACCTCAAAACCCACCCCCAGTGACATACTTCCTCCAACAAAGCCACACCTACTCTAACAAGGCCACACCTCCTTATAGTGTCACTTCCTGTGAGCCTATGGGAGCCATTTTCATTCAAACTTCCACAGTGGTTTTGTCTTCTGGTTTCTCTATCACCTCACTAGCTATGTCTTCCTGGTCTCCTTTGCTAAATTTTGCACATTTCTGAGGTCTGTAAGCACTGGAATTCCTGCAACCTCTATCCTAGACTCTCTTTTTTTGTTACTACCACTGTTTTGTGCATTTCCAATGCTTTAAAAAAATTTCTATAGAATTGGTGGTGTAGCTCAAGTGTAGAACGCTTGCCTAGCCTGGTGAGTCCCTGGGTTTCATTCTTTCACCAACTTAATTAATTGATTAATTCCTTTAAAATATCTACGTGCCAGACATAGTATCACATGCCTGTTATCTCCATATTTGAGGCAGGAGAATCATAAACTCCAAGGCCACAGAGGCTAACATGTTGAAACCTTGTACCAAAACAACACAAAGAAACTAAGTGCTGCTAACCACTAGGTTTATAATTTAAGCCTCATCTCTCAGAAACTGCAGGGACATATGTAACTGCCCATATGAGTTATTTTTCTTATTTTTGTGTCCAAGAACTCCACAAGAAGCTATCTAAGGCAGTGGCTCTCAACCTTCCTAATACTGTGACTCTTTAATACAGTTCCTCATGTTGTAATGACCCCCAACCATAAAATTACTTTTGCTGCTACTTTATAACTTTACTTTTGCTACTGTTAAGAATTGTAATGTAAATATCTGATATTTCCAATGGTCACAGGTAACCTCTCTGAGAGAGTTGTTCTACTCTCAAGGGGTCATGACCAACAATTTGAGAAATGTTGACTTAGGGGCTATCTTTTGGTTTACATTTTGAGAAAGTGTCCAGCACATCATTGTGGAGAAGCTGTGATGGTTGTGAGGCAGCGAGAAGGTAGAATAGCTCAGGTGAATGCTGGTTCTTAGCTAGGCCTCACCTTTATACTCAGTCCAGGACCTCAGTGTGTGCAATGATGCTGCCTACTTTTAAGGTGGGCCTTCATAGTGCAATCTAGAAACTTTCTCATGGACATGCCCAGAGGCTCGTCTTTCTAATTACACTAGATCATATCAAACTGGCAATCAATATTAACCATCACACCTGGCTGGTACCTACCTTAAGTGTCTGGGGTCTGCTAAACCTTCACAACATTTTCCTTTCCCATTCCTCACAATACAACCCAGTCTTACCTAGTTTGCCCTCATATCTGCAAATGGTGTTATCATTTGGATCACTGCTAGAAGCTCCTTGGGATTTTTCTCATTCCCTTTATGTCTCATCCAACCCACTGACTCGTCCTGTACTTTTTTGTACCATCCAGGCCAAGAGCAGCACTGTCTATCTGATGGACAGTGCTAGCCTCCCTTAGATACTTCCCTTAGCTTCCATTCTTGTCTCCCTATCACCAAGGCCACCATCCCCAGATGCAGACCTCTAGTCAAAGTCAATTGTCCAACTGCAGAGCTGTCTACAGACATGACTAAAACCATGTATTGTCATCAAAATTCTTTGACTTAGAATAGGATCTGAGCTTATTAAGGCCCACAAGGGCTCTGTTAGGCACACTTTCACTCTTCCATGGTTCTTTTTCTTCTTATGCCTCTGCCACCTTGACTTTGCCTTCCTCAAGCACACAAAATCTAACCATCCTCCACTGCCTTTGCACTTTCTTCCTGCCACTAAGGTTCTCACCTCCCTGCCTTTCTCTGTCTCCCTCCATTACTCATTCATGTCTCTGCTCAACATGCCCTTCATAGAAAGGCCTTTGCTGACCCCATCCCCATCACATTACGTCTTGTCTTCGGTCTTCATCCCTTCATCCTGATTCTGTTCAGTTCCATTCATCTCTGTGTGAAGTTGTACAGTACATGTTATTCATTTGCCTCCTACTTCCTTGTCTTGTTGTTATGTGAGCTTCAGAAGTGCAGAGACTTTGCTCATCTTCTCTGTCATTCTACGCTCAACCCCTGGAAGCTTGGTAGGACTCCTAGTGGATGCTCACTGAACACTTGCCGAGTCACAGGATGTGCCTCACTTAACTCTCAAAGCAGTGAGTGAGACAGAATGAGTCTTCCAGTGTTCTAGGTAAGGAAACCAGGGGCCTGAGAGGTTAAGTGTCTTGGCCATAGTAACATGTCTAATAACTGTCACTCTGTGTGTGTGAAAAAGAGAGACAGAGAAGAGACACTTTGAAGGCAAGAACTCTTTGTGTGTTTTGCTTTCTTTTGAGACATGTTATCTCTGTCCTGGGTCTCCCTACATAGACCAGTCTGGCTTTGAACACAGAGACCTATCTGCCTCAGATTCTCAACCGCTAGCATTAAAGGTGTACACAGCTATGTTCAGCCCTAGTGTTTTCCTTTTAAAAATGATTTAAAATTATTTCAGACTTAACAAAATTTAGAGAAAAAACATGGAGAATTTCTGTTTATGCTTAATTTCCCAAATGAAACCATCTTGTCTAGCCACAGCATAGGATCAAAAATCATGATTTATCATTGATAAAGAAGTAGTAACTAATTCATAGAGTTATCAAGACAACATAAGTTGCCCCACTCACATACATTTTTCTGTTTCAAGATCCTACCTAGGAGCATGCATTCCATTCATTTGTCACATATCCTGAGGGGCTAGGGCTGCCCTTCATCATTCATAATCTGCACACTCGTGAAGAAAGCCACATTAATCACAGGGCTAGCCCCACCAAGTGCCAGGCCCAAGGTAGGATTTCTGTGACAATAGCTCCTGTTAGAGATGCCAGTAGCTTTCCTCTAGAGGAGCACAAGGAGATCCGCCCTGTGCTTTGTGTTCTTCCAGCCTGGCTGACCTTGACTCATTCATAAAGAGCACTGAGTGTGGTTTGCTCAAGAGGGTGGAAAAAGGAGATTTCCAGGGATTGGTTGAGATCATGGGACACCTTGTCACCCTTAAAGAACGACAGAGCAGCACCGATGACATGTTTGAGCCCCTGAAGCAAACGATTGAACTGCTGAAGTCCTACGAACAAGAGCTGCCTAAAACTGTGTTTAAGCAACTGGAGGTCAGTGCATTTGACCATCCCTTACAAGACAGAAGGAGAGTATTAGGATTTCAGAGGGCCTGTAAGTGGAGTCAAAGTAAATGCAGAATGGCTCTGTGATGGCTCCAGACACAAGGTCCGTGCGTTATGGTGCTAAGGTATAATGTGTAGCATTTTGGGGAAATCATCAATCAATTACTGAAAATTGTAGCAGGAGAACACATAGGGATACCCATTTTACCCCACATTTAAAGATAACTCAACTCTCCCAGACTAGGGTTTATTTCATCTGACAACTCTCAGGTCACACTGCATCACTGAAGGAATCCAGGGCAGGAACTCAAGGCAGGAACCTGAAGAGCTGAAATGGATACCTTAGAAGAGAGATGCTTATTGGTTGTTCACTGGCTACCCAGCCTGCTTTTCTTGAACCATACTGTATCATTTGCACAAAACACAGGGCCCATCTCATATCAATAATTAATTAAGAAATACCTCACAGACTTGCCTAGATGGCAATCAGATGGGGGCATTTTACAGTTGAGGTTCCCTCTTCACATGTGATGTTGGCTTGTATCAAGTTGACAAAAAACATCTAACTAGGATTGGCATCCTTGCTCTGCCCCATTCTCTGACAAAAGGTTGAGACAAATATTTGATCTGGGAGAAACAATCAGATGTTAGTGATGTGATGTTAAGAAGACCTGAATTAAAAAAAAAAAAAAACTCAAGAAAATAACCAAACACACTTAAGGACTATAGGAAAGGGCAGAGGTTATTAGGTCAGAGGTAGAAGAGGATAGGGGTACTGCTGCATCCAAAGCAGATGGGTGTGGAGAAAGAAGACTGCTGGAGAGGTAAGTGAGGGAAGAGTAGGGTGACAACACAGAGTTAAACATGGCACCAGTAAATCCCAGTAAACCCTACTAAACCCTACAGTGGGGTAAAAGCAAGCTGGTGGTGGTGTGATCTCAGGTGGTAGGGGAGGGGAGAGCAGTATGGGTGTGAGCACTCTCAGGTGTTCTTCACAGGAACTTCCAGAGAAGTGGAAGAACGTTAAGAAGATGGCCATCACTGTGAGGCAGCAGGTGGCCCCTCTACAGGCAAATGAAGTGGCCCTCCTCCGCCAGCGGTGCTCAGCCTTTGATGATGAACAGCAGCGATTCCAGGAGAGGTTCCGCAAAGAAGCCCCCTTCAGGTATGGGCCTGGCTCACAATCTTCCCCTTGAGCTTATGCTTTGGCTCTTATGACAGAGAAAGGCTTGTTAACGTCGCCCTTCTCTGTGTAGACCCTTTAGTTACAGTGCGGTACTGAAGTGGGTGGAGTCTCAGTCCCACTGTGTGAAAGACTGGACAACTATCTTCCCTTTAGTTTTAGAAGACTTAGAAGCTTCTTATGCCCCCTTGTTAATGAAGGAATTGTAGGGGATCCTCAGGGAATTATGATAAAATGGCTAGAATTTCCTAAATTAGAGTCTGAATTCTCAGACTTTGGTTCTTTCACTGGGATTAAAAGGTGGTTACTAGAAAACACACGGGCACATATCGTGTGTGTGTGTGTGTGTGTGTGTGTGTGTGTGTGTGTGTGTGTGTGTGTCTCCACACACACTTTTAAAACCTGTTGCTAGAATGCTTAAATAATGTTAGAAGGCATTTTAGTAGTTTGAGATTTTGGCAAAGGTTAACATCTGAGGACATTTCTCTGCACTTGATAATCCTATGGTACCTCTCTGTTGGCAATCACAGGTCTTGTATAAACAAATGAGCTCTGGGAGAGACAGTACCATTCACCTGTACCCCTGAGGCATACTCCTGGAATGAGATCTATGGGACATCATCTTCCCATGCACTGCTTAACCTCCAGGTCTTACCTCAAAGGTGAAACCACATCTCAAATGACCGTACACCTTAACAGTTACTTTAGAAGGTCATACCTTTATCCCAAAAAAAAAATGTTTGTCCTTCTTAAAGTCCTCTATCATCATCATGAGATGTAATCTTAAATCCAAATCTTGCTTTTACAGTGTGTTGGAGTATCCAGGACTTCCTGTGGTGGGAGAATGGGGTTCTGATGATTCCAAGTAGCCTTGGTATCTGTTGTTTAGTTCTTGTGCTTGCATCTTGGCATCTGGTTACCTCTGGTGTTAGTTGGTCTTCTGCCTTTGACTGGAGCTTGTCCCTCTTGTGGGCCTGTGACCCTGCAATCTTAGGAGTGAAAGCACTCTGGAGACCAGCTCTCTCCAGGCAGGATTTGGGTACTGAGGGCTGTGGAACAGCCTTAGCTCCCTTAAAGAAATACAGGAGAACACAGGTAAACAAGTAGAAGCCATTAAGGAGGAAACACAAAAATCCCTTAAAGAATTACAGAAAAACACAAACAAACAGGTGAAGGAATTGAACAAAATCATTCAGGATCTAAAAACAGAAATAGAAACAAAAAAGAAATCACAAAGAGAGCCAACCATGGAGATAGAAAACCTAGAAAAGAGATCAGGAGTCATGCAAGCATCACCAACAGAATACAAGAGATAGAAGAGAGAGTCTCAGGAGCAGAAAATACCATAGAAAACATGGACACAGTAGTCAAAGAAAAGACAAAATACAAGAAGCTCCTAACCCAAAACATCCAGGAAATCCAGGACACAATGAGAAGAGCAAACCTAAGGATAATAGGTATAAAAGAGTGAAAATTTGAAACTTAAAAGACCAGTGAATACTCTCAAAAAATTATAGAAGAAAACTTCCCTAACCTAAAGAAAGAGAAACCCATGAACATACAAAAAGCCTACAGAACTCCAAATAGATTGGACCAGAAAAGAAATTCCTCCTGTCACATAATAGTCAAAACACCAAATGCACAAAACAAAGAAAGAATATTAAAGGCAGTAAGGGAAAGAATAAGTAACATATAAAGGCAGGCTAAGAATTACACCAAACTTCTCAACAGAGACTATGAATTCTAGAAGGTCCTGGGCAGATGTGATATAGACCCTAAGAGAACACAAATGCTAGCCAAGGATACTGTATCCAGCAAAACTCTCAATTACCATAGATGGAGAAACCAAGATATTCCATCACAAAACCAAATTTACACTTTATTGTTGCACAAATCCAGCTCTACAAATGATAATAGGTGGAAAACTCCAACACAAGGAAGGAAACTACATCCTACAAAAAGTAAGAAAGTAATCTAATTTCAACTAACCCAAAAGAAGATAGCCACAACAACATAATTCCAATTCTAACAGCAAAAATAACAGGAAGCAACAATCACTATTCCTTCACATCTCTTAACATCAATGGACTCAATTCCCATATGAAAAAACACATAGACTAACAGACTGGATATGTAAACAGAACCCAGAATTTTGCTGCATACAGGAAGCATACCTCAGTGACAAAGACAGATACTACCTCAAAGTAAAGGGCTGCAAAAAATTTTCCAAGCAAATGGTCCCAAGAGACAAGCTGGAGTAGCCACTCGTATATCGAATAAAATCACCTTGCAACCAAAACTTATCAAAAAAACAAAAAGAAAAAAAGTAACACTTCATACTCATCAAGGGAAAATCCACCCAGATGAACTTTCAGTTCTGAATATCTATGCTCCAAATGCAAGGACACTCACATTCATAAAAGAAACTTTATTAAAGCTCAAAGCATACACTGGCCACACACAATAACAGTGGGAGACTTCAGCACCCCACGCTCATCAATGGACAGATCATGGAAATAGAAATTAAACAGAGACACAGTGAAACTGACAAAAGTGATGAAGCAAATGGATTTAACAGATATCTATAGAGCATTTCATCCTAAAAGAATATACCTTCTTCTCAGCACCTCATGGCACCTTCTCCAAAATTGACCATATAATTGGTCACAAAACAGGTCTCAATACATACAAGAAGATTGACATAATCCCATGCATCCTATCAGATCACCACAGATGAAGACTGGTCTTCAATAACAACAAAAACGACAGAAAGTCCACATATGGAGGCTGAACAATGCTCTACTCAATGATAACTTGGTCGAGGAAGAAATAAAGAAAGAAATTAAAGACCTTTTAGAATTTAATGAAAATGAAGGCACAACATTCCCAAACTTATGGGACATAATGAAAGCAGGGCTAAGAGGAAAGCTCATAGTTCTGAGCCTCCAGAAATAGACAGTTTTCTAGACAAATACCAGGTACCAAAGTTAAATCGGGATCAGATAAACCATCTAAAGAGTCCCATAACCGCTAAAGAAATAGAAACAGTCATTTAAAAGTCTCCCAATCAACAGAAGCTCAGGACCAGATAAGTTTAGTGCAGAATTCTATCAGACCTTCATAGAAGACCTAATACCAATACACTCCAAACTATTCCACAAAATAGAAACAGAAGGAACACTACCCAATTCATTCTTTGAAGCCACAATTACACTTATATATAAACCACACAAAGACCCAACAAAGAAAAAGAACTTCAGACCAATTTTCCTTATGAATATCAATGCAAAAATACTCAATAAAATTCTTGCAAACTGAATTCAAGAACACATCAAAACGATCATCCATCATGATCAAGTAGGCTTCATCCCAGGGATGCAGGGATCATTCAATATATGGAAATCCATCAATGTAATCCACTATATAAACAAACTCAAAGATAAAAACCATATGATCATCTCTTTAGATGCTGAGAAAGCATTTGACAAAATTCAACAGCCCTTCATAGTAAAAGTCTTGGAAAGATCAGGAATTCAAGGCCCATGCCTAAACACAGTAAAAGCCATATACAGCAAACCAGTAACCAACGTCAAACTAAATGGAGAGAAACTTGAAGAAATCCCAATAAAACCAGGGACTAGATAAGGCTGCCCACTCTCTCCCTACCTATTCAATATAGTACTTGAAGGCTTAGTCAGAGCAATTAGACAATAAAAGGAAGTCAAAGGGATACAAATTGGAAAGAAAAAATTCAAAATATCACTATTTGCAGATGATATGATAGTATACTTAAGTGACCCCAAAATTTCCACCAGAGAACTCCTCCAGCTGATGAACAACTTCAGCAAAGTGGCTAGATGTAAAATTAACTCAAACATATCAGTAGCCTTCCTCTATTCTAAAGATAAACAGCCTGAGAAGCAAATTAGGGAAACGACACCCTTCACAATAGTCACAAATAATATAAAATATCTTGGTGTAACTCTAATCAAGCAAGGGAAAGATCTGAATGACAAGAACTTCAAGTTTCTGAAGAAAGAAATAGAAGATCTCAGAAGATGGAAAGATCCCCCATGCTCATGGATTGGCAGGATTGATATAGTAAAAATGGCAATTTTGCCAAAAGCAATCTACAGATTCAATGCAATCCCCATCAAAAATCCAACTCAATTCTTCATAGAGTTAGAAAGAGCAATTTGCAAATTCATTTAGAAAAACAAAAAACGCAGGATAACTAAAACTATTCTCAACAATAAAAGAACTTTTGGGGGAATCACCATCCCTGACTTCAAACTGTATTACAGAGCAATCATGATATAATCTTCATGGTATTGGTACAGAAACAGGCAGGTAGATCAATGGGATAGAATTGAAGACCCAGAAATGAACCCACACACCTATGGTCACTTGATCTTTGACAAATGAGCTAAATCCATCCAGTGTAAAAAAAGACAGCATTTTCAACAAATGGTGCTGGTTCAGCTGGCATGTAGAATGTAGAAGAATGCAAATTGGTCCATTCTTATCTCCTTGTACAAAGCTCTAGTGCAAGTAGATCAAGGACCTCTACATCAAACCAGATACACTCAAACTAATAGAAGAGAAATTGGGGTAGAGCCTCAACCACATGGACACAGTGGAAATTTCCTGAACAGAATGCCAATAGCTTATGCTCTAAGATCAAAAATTGCCAAATGGGACCTCGTAAAATTGCAAAGCTTCTGTAAGGCAAAGGACACTGTCAATTCAACAAAATGGCAACCAACAAATTGGGAAAAGGTCTTTACCAATCTTACATCCCATAGAAGGCTAATATCCAATGTATACAAAGAACTGAAGAAGTTAGACTTCAGAGAACCAAAAAAATTGGGCACAGAGCTAAACAGAAAGATTATCAACTGAGGAATATCGAATGTCCAAGAAGCACCTAAAAAAATGTTCAACATCCTTGGTCATCAGGGAAATGCAAATCAAAACAACCCTGAGATTCTACCTCACACCAGTCAGAATGGCTAAGATCAAAAACTCAGGCGACAGCAGATGCTGGTGAGGCTGTGGAGAAAGAGGAACGCTCCTCCATTGCTGGTGGGATTGCAATCTCATACAATGACTCTTGAAATCAGTCTAATGGTTCCCCAGAAAATTAGACATAGTGCTACTTGAGGACCCAGCTATACCACTTCTGGGCATACACCCAAAAGATGCTCCAACGTATAACAAGGACACATGCTCCACTACGTTCATAGAAGCCTTATTGTAGTAGCCAGAAGCTAGAAAGAACCCAGATGTCCTTCATCAGTGGAATGGATATAAAAAATGTGGTACATTTATACAATGGAGTACTACTCTGCTATTAAAGCAATGACTTCATCAAATTCTTAGGCAAATGGATGGAACTAGAAACCCAAGTAACCCAGTCACAAAAGAACACACATGATATGCACTCACTGATAAGTGGATACTAGCCCCAAAGCTCAGAATACCCAAGACACAATTCACAAAACATATGAAGCTCAAGAAGGACAACCAAAGTGCGGATATGTCAGTTCTTCTTAGAAGAGGGAACCAAAGGCTCATGGGAGGAAATACAGGGACAAAGATAAGAGCAGAAACTGAAGGAAAGGCCATTCACAGACTGCCTCCTCTTGTGATCCTTCCCATAAGAAGCTACCAAACCAAATCACTGTTGTGAATACCAAGAAGTACTTGCTGACAGGAGCCTGATATCAATGTCCTCTGAGAGAGCTCTGCTCTCAGATCCTTACTGATGCAGATGAGGATGCTTGCAGCTAACCATCAGATTCTGCATGGGAGCTCCAGTGGAGGAGTTAGAAAGGACTGAAGGAGCTGAAGGGGTTTGCAACCCCATGGGAATAGCAACAATATCAGCCACCCAGAACTCCCATGCACTAAACCACCAACCAAAGAGTACATATGGAGGGACCCATTGCCTCAGCGGCATATGTAGCAGAGGCATCAAGAGGAGGAGAAGCCATTGGTCCTGTGAAGGCTCGTTTCCCCAGTGTAGACGAATGCTAGGGTGTTGAGTTGAAAGTAGGGGGTAGGAGGGGGAGCATCCTCATAGAAGTACGGGGAGGGAAAATGGGAGAATGGGAGCTGGGAAAGGGGATAACATTTGAGACGTAAATACATAAACTATTTAATAAAAAAGAAAAATGATTGCAATGAGAAAAAAAGAGAAAGGTTTGTTGCTAAGAGTGTTTGTGGAACACATCAGGTGACCATTCTTTCACAGTGCAAGGCATATCTTTTGGGCCTTCCTTTGTGTATACATTGAAAGTTCTAAATTGAACTCAGATGCAAGCTGGCAACACAAATGGGTGGGGTGGGGGGAGATTTGCAAGAGGTCAGTGTTCATCACTATCCTGTCAATGGAAGCCATATACAAGCCTTTGTGTCAACTGTCTACTTAAAAGTCCTTCAAATTAATCCATAGATGCTTACAGAAATATCTCTTCACAGTCAGTGACTGGTTGACAGGAACCAATTATGGTGTCCTTTTGTGGGTTCATCAGAATGGTGGTAGTCATCCCTCATGCGTAGGTAGCATGTGTGTATTGTTCAGCTGCTGGGCTATTTTATTTTCTTTCTGTCTGTGATTTTCTTCCTTTTCAGCACTCCTTCCTGTTGCCTGCCATGATGGTGTTATCTTAGCTCGCTTTCTAAATTCACATCTGTTAATTTCACATGCAGATGAATCTTTGGAAGAGAATGCTTTCCAAAAGAACTCTCGCAATAGTCGGAGAAACCAAATGCTGCTGAAATTTTGATGTATTTCTCTTCCAGAATCGTGGGGCTCTTGCCAAAGGGAAGCTTAGCAGGCATCAACTCCTGTGATGTTTTGTTTTGTTTCTTCCTTTGGTGCGTGTGAGTGTGTAAAATGCGTAGCCAACTGTGCTCTTGTCCCTATACATCTTGATTCTTTGTAGATCTCCAGAGCCTGCTGCATTCTCTGACAATACATGTTTCTGTCCCTGTAGTGGGCTATGCTCAGATTCTAATGTTCTTGTCTTTGAGAAGAAGAAGAAAATGAGTGTCTCATTAGGCCCTTGCCATCTGACAGGTGCTGCACAAAGTTGGGCTTCTGAAATTTAGATTCCCTCTTCGTGCCCAAGTCAAATGTTTCTTCTTCCTTTAGTTCTTCTAAGACAGCTCAGCATTTCCTAGCTGAGTTTCCACTCTTTACAATAATTGACTAAACTGTCATATTTAAATTCAAGGACCCTTCACTGCCTTTTCAATCTATGACAAATTGCACTGAAACCAATGTTCCCTGCTTCTGTCAGTCTTTGCCCTTCAGTACATGTTTCCTGACTGTAAAGAATGGTGCCACCATGGTACGTACTCTCCCTACCTTTTCAAGGCCAAGGTAACGCAAGGGTTTTTCATAGCCTAGAAGTCTATCCTATGAGTGACAACTCACAGAGAGACTGGTAGAGCTTTCAACTGGCCTCCAGGTTCTGGGAACAGCTGGCAAAGCCGACCCGAGGATGCCCTCCATTAGAAGCTGTGCACAGCAGCAACAAGAAAGAATAAGGTTTCCTAATGGCCTGACACAGGAGCATTAGGGAAAAAGAGGCCATGGATTCTGCTTGCAAAATACCTATTGTCATTTCCAACACTAGAGAAAAGAGCCATATTGGTTGTTAAATTAGTACCAGAGACATAGCAAAATGCTAACACAAAGATACATTATTGGTTTAGCTTGCCTGACTTACCAGTTAACCTGACTTGCTTGTGTGATTTAGGCTTCCATAGAGCACATGAGAGTTGGCCTCAACAGTGGAGTTAGCTAAGAGTAAAAGCACTAGAATTTTTCAGAAACATACGTCCCCTGACATCAACAAATTATAGCCTTAGGGATAACTTCAAAAACAAGAAATGAGACATGTTCTTGCTACCATCCTTAACTGAAACTGCTCACACATCCTGGGTGTTTATTGATTCAACGGCAAGTAAATTCCACTTGGGATTAATAATCAAGATGGATAGCGTTGATGTTCTATAGAAAGAATTCATGGACAAGAAGGCACGATGGCTGAAAGTATAAGGCTTGGACTGAGCACATCTGAAATGCAGGAATTGGGACATGAGGGTAGACAGAGAGGTCCAGATGACCCAGTCTGAAGAGTCAGCATGTGGAAGCACAGCCTTTTAGCTGCACAGTGGGCTTTGTTGTGACAATATTCGACATACCTGACCTACCAAACACCACAGCTAACAGCATAGTAGGGCCAAAAGGTCAGTTGTGCCCTTCATGATTACATGTCTGGTTTTCTGGTACCTGCTCTCTAGCATCGTGACAGAGGATTGAACTTAAAGCCTATTTCTAGCCTTAAAGAAAATAAAATGCACATTCCAAATTCTGGTGCTATTCCATGAGTACTGCCTTTTTGCCACTGTAAAATAAAAGACATATATTAAAGCATAAGATACTAGAAATTTTTCTGTAATATAACTCCCACTTTCACACAGAGCAGGACAAACTGAAGACCAGGTCTTAGCTGAGACATTATAACAGACATGAGTCAAAGTGCTAAGGCCTGAACTGAAGCAGTGTCCAAACTGGACTTGAGAAACTGGGTAATCAACAGGAACAAGGGGGAAATATGGGATACTTCATCTTTTAGATTGGACAAATGGGTAGATATTGGTCCTGAGATGGGCCAGTGCAGAGTGTGTAGAACTGGGGATCACAGTTCAAGGTGGGCACACCCAGTTTGTGTGCTGGTAGAGTATTATGCAGTATACATCATTCTTCATCCTGCATAAAGACGCCATGCTATCTGTAATCAGCATTTTTCGGCTGTGGCTAGCTTCCCAAGAGTCAGAACAGACCCTCCTGCTCTCTATGGACTCATATTTGAGCAACATATTTCCAATACATGATTGTACTTTTATTTATGCAGAAGTTTCTCCGTCAGTTTAAGATACTCGTTGCATCTTTACTTCAGTTTCAAAGACCCACTCTGCCCTTCCTCTCTCTGAGTTTATTGTCCTTAAATTCATTTCTTTCTCTAGATTGAAAAATGCTTCACTGTTGGCACATGAGTAAGGTTTATGGCTATCTTAAGTTGTTATAAAGGAATGTTTTTTGAGATAGAGTCTCATTATATAGTACAGTTTGGACCTTGCAATCTTCCTGCCTCAGCCTCCTGAGTAGTGGGATTATAGGCATGTGCTACCATGCCTAATTTATTCTAAATGTTTGATATTACTACTGGTTCTCATATGCAGAGATTCCCTCTAAGCTTACTCAAAAGTGATGTACTTGTATGAGCAAATATAGGAAAAGATCTTCCACAAATTTTGTTTAGACAACAAGTAAAATCATGCCAAAAACACAGTTAAATAACCATTGTTGGTTTCTGGCTGTTTCTGTGATGCGGGAAGAAAATAGCACATGTTATGACCTTCTGTGTCCTGCAAATGCCCCCAACTCACATCTTGTCTAGTAACTTCTTCCTCTATTGTGCACCATAATAAATTAATTGGGGTTTATGTTTTTTCATTTAATAAATCTTATTCTCACACCAAATAGTCAAATTCACACTCTAAGTTTACTGAAGACTCCTGAGAAAGTAGAGCTGACACATATCAACATTTCTGAAAGAAAAAAAAGCAGAAGAACTCTTTGTGTCTTGGTGATTGTTCTTGCTGAAACACTTGTCACAAAGACAATTCTATTTTTTTCCATTTAGTCCCTTATCTACTGCTTGTTGTAGAGAAGTCAGGGAAAACTAAGAGAGAATACTGTTTCCACTCTGAAAACTACCCCAAAGTTCTATGCAAAAGGTTGGCCCTGATCTGTGCATAGCGTTCAGCCACATGTCATGGTAGCCATGACCCACAAGCCAAAACTGATTCAGAAGGAGCAGGTGGGCAGCAGGCAGAATGCGTGTCCTGGCTAAGCTGGCACTAATGTAATGGTAAGTGTGTGTGTGTGTGTGTGTGTGTGTGTGTGTGTGTGTGTGTGTTTTATTACTGTACTCCTCACAGTAGTGAGGAGTAGAGTAAGCAGTAGTAGTTCAGGTCAACGGCTTTAATTAGGCTGCCTTTCCAACTGTTATGGCAGATATTTCTAGAGATAACTGAAAGAAGGAACAGTTCATGAAATAGAGTCCCCATGTCATCCTATTCCCCATTTCACCCTTCCATATCCTGTCAGTAAACACTCATATGCAGTAAATAGCAGGAAACAGCCAGTTCTCTATTCTCTTGTATCTATTAATCATTTCCCTGAGTAGCCTCTATGGCCCTGTCCAGAGTGTGGAAGAAGGTATTCATTCTCTATTAAGTCATGGACCCCAAATATCTACCTAAACACACAGAACAGAGCCTAAGCTTGGGAGTGGAGAAGAAAGATAACAGGAGATGAGAAAGGGAAACGCTGAGGTCCTTTGAAACTCAGGTCCTCCATGCCCCGGACTGCATGTCTGCTCTGTGAGCTCCTCTACACAGGAAGCTTTTCTGTTGAGGGAGGGTTATGCCCTGAAGCATGCCTTGTGGGGCAGAAGTGCAAAGGGTTGACACTCAAGGATCAGGAGCCATTTCCAACTGAGTATGTGCTTTCAGCAATCAGCAGAAAGGGACAAAAAAATGAAGTAAGGAAATAAAGCTAGGTATTAAGCTTAAGGAAGTCAGGTGCAGAATTAGAGGCTGCCAGGAGGTACCAGGCCAGAGAATGGGGGAGATTGGGGGTAGCTAAGGAGAAGGGCTTGGGAAAACAGGAAGCTGAAATTGAGGCAGTAAAGAAAAAGGACAAATTATTTAGGGCCTTAAACTCAGTTTTATTGTTAATGACAGTGGTTCCTATTAAAGTCAAATACCACTGCTGATGCTGGTGAGATCTAACATAGATGCTGGTGCTGATGTTGGTGCTGAGCTATAGGTAGGAGCTTTTCTGTGGACGTGAACATTGCCTTAGCACACCAGAGTCACTGCGGCAAGATTGAACACTGCTATGTCCTGGACCCTGTGATGAGTCTGACCATACTAGATTTATGTCAATTTAGCAAAGGTATAGTCATCTAAGAGGAGGAAATCTCAATTGAGAAAATGTCTCCGTAAGATCTGGTTGTAGGCAACTCTGTAGAGCATTTTCTTAATTAGTGATTGATAGGGGAGGGCTCAGCCCATTGTGAGTGGTACTGTCTGTGGGCTATTGCTTCTGGGTTATATAAGAAAGCAAGCTGAGCAAGCCATGGTGAGCAAATCAGTAAGCAGCACCCCTCCATGGCCTCTGCATCATTTCTGCCTCCACGTTCAAACCTTGCTTGAGGTTTTGTCTGGCTTAGTTCAGTGGTGGATGACAATGTGGAAGCATAGCCAAAGGAACCCGTTCCTCCATAGCTTGTGATTGGCATAGCCAAAGCAATAGCAACCCTAAGACTGAAATCAGTACCAGAATAGTGGAGTGTTGCTGGAACAGGCCTGACCATGGTATTTTTAAGGGGATTTTGGACAGACTTTAGAACTTTGGGTCAGAAAAGCCATTGAGTATTGGCTGCTCTGTAGGAGCTAGAAGATAAGAATGTGGAGAGCAGTGCAGACAACAGAGGCCTGGCTTGTGAAGTTCCAAAGGGAAGTGATCACTCTCCTGGGCCTTTTGGGTGAGGAACTGTGGTATCTGGTCAGCTGGAGCTGAAGAATGAGCTGTGGTTGACAAGAGACCAGAACCACTAAAGTGAAACCTTTATTTTGCTGGAACAATGGATGCTGGTCCACTGGGACTGAAGAATCATATATGATTGACAAGAGACTGTCATCACTGAGGTGAAATCTTCTGGGAAGTGTTTCCTCTGGATCAGGACACAGAAGCTGTGTTCCAGAGGCAGCCAAGGTTACACCTCAGGCTGGCAGCTGAACTTGGTAAAATTCACCCAGGTGGTGCTGGTGTTGAAGGCATGAAGGTCGGATTGAGAGCATGCTGGGGTTATTCCCTCTTGAAGTAAGAAAGTAGTTCATTAATTTTCAGTTTTACAGGAGCCCACAGTTAAGAGACCTTGAACTTCAAAAAAAGGGTTTAGAGTTTTACAGAGACTGCATTTTAAAGAAGACTAAATACTTTAAAAGAGGCAACTGTTTGTTGTTCTTTTCAGATGCTATTTCCTTTCCCCTTCTTCTCTGAGAGGTTAGATTCCCCCACACACACCCAGATATCTCCCCACCCTAGAACATCAAGTCTTTGCCATATTAGTCTCATCCTCTCCTACTGAGGCCAGACAGGGCCGCCATGGAGACCGAGTAGCACATCTGCTAACTAAGTGGCCTGGGTCCAGCCCATGTATGCTCTCTGGTTGGTGGCTCATAGTTTCTGAGAGCTCCCAGGAGTTCAGGTTAGTTGACTCTGTTGGTCTTCCTGTGGGGTTCTCATCCCCTTCAGGACACTCAATCCTTCTCCCAACTCTTTCATAAGAGTCCCCAACCTCAGTCCAGTATTTGGCTGTGGGTATCTGCATTTGTTTCAGTCTGCTGCTGGGTAGAGCCTCTCAGAGGACAGTTATGCTAGGCTCCTGCCTACAAGCATAACAGAGTATTATTAATAATGTCAGGAACTGGTGCTTATCCATGGGATAGGCTTCAAAGTGGGCCAGTTATTGGATGGCCATTCCTTCGGTCACTGCTTCATCTTTGCCCCTGCATTTCCTTTAGACAGGACAAATTTGGGGGTGAAAGATTTTGTGAGTGGGTTTGTTTCTTATCCTTCCCCTGGAGGCCCTGCCTGGCTACAGGAAATGGCCTCTTCAAGTTCCATGTTCCCACTGTTTGACATCTTGGCTTAAGTCACATGCACTGACTCCTGGGAGCCTTCCCTATCCCAGGTCTCTGGGACTTCCTTGAGAATAGGAAGTCCAGTGGAATATTATTCAGCTATTTAAAACAAGGACATCATAAAAGTGTGCAGACAAATGGAAAGAACTAGAAAATACCATTCTGAGTGAGGTAACTCAGACCCAAAAGGATATGCATGATATGTACTCAATGATAAGTGGATATTAGCCATAAAGTATAGAATACCTATGCTAAACCCTACTGACCCAAAGAAGTTCAACAAGAAGGAAGGCCCAAGTGAGGGTGCTTGAATCACACTTAGAACATGAAACAAAATAGCCATAGGAGGCAGAGGGAGGGAAGTAACTTGAAGGGGAGGCAGAGGGAGGGACATGGCAGGCAGGATCTGTGTGGGGAGAGACAAGAAAGAGACGCAGAGGGCCAGGAGAATGAATGGAAATCTGCAGCTGCTGGGGGTAGGGGGTTAAGAAGCAACTTTTAAAGTTCGAATTTTTAACAATGTGGCACATTTTAATTTTGTAAGATGTTTTACATTGTGATGTCTTTTGTATGGTCTTGGGGATAAACATCAAAGGAAAGGTTGTGGCTTAACAGTGATGTGTTTGTGTTTCAAGTTGATAAGGGTTCAGTTGTGCTGTGATTTATGTCAATTTAACACAAGCTATCATCATCAGAGAGGAGGGGACCTCAGTTGAGAAAAATGTCCCTGTAAGATGGGCTGTGGGCAAGCCTGTAGAGCATTTCTTAATTAGTGGTTGATGCAGGAGGGAGCAGCCCATTGTGAGTGATGCTACTGCTGGGATTTTTGCTCCTGGGTTTTATAAAAATGCAGGCTGAGCAAACCAGGAGGAGCAAGCCAATAAGCAGCACCCTTCCATGGCCTCTGAATCAGCTCCTGCCTCCTAGTTCCAGTCTTACTTCATTTCCTGTCCTGACTTCCTTTAGTAATGGACTGTGATCTGACAGTATAATCTAATATAACTCTTTCCTTCTCCACTTGCTTTGGTCATGGTGTTTCATTAGAACAATAGTCACCCTAATAAGGACACTGCTTTAAGTGATCTGGGAGATGTTTGTGCATAGGAAACTCGCAGCTTCTAGAAAGTCCTAACAGGCACGACTGAGAGCACTGACCCTGCAGCAGACAAAAGCAGAACAGTCTAATGAGGGCCTGGATAGGGACCCTGAGGTTAAGTTTGAAGAAGTACAAGATGACAGGTCTATTTTTATCTTCTTGGATTTGGTAAAAGATCTAAGCAGGTCATTGCTCTTTTATAATTGTGTTTGGCTTTTGAGAGGTTTTCACTATAAAGCCCACACTGATCCCAAGCTCAAGATCTTCCTGCCTCAGTCTTCGAAAGGTAAGAAATAGAGACATGTGCGACCCCACCCTGCATTTCTCCGATGTTCTTGAATAGTTCTTCCTCTAGTGGTTACCCAATTCCATTCAGCCCGGGATGAGAATTCATGTTAGGAGCCTTTGCTCTGCTGCGGGTACTAAACATTTCAGCAGATGCTACCTTAGTGATTCTAGGAGTTGAGCCCTGTGTGCTATGTTTACCAAGGGAATGTGTTGTGCTTTCTAGGTTTGATAGTATCAGTCCACATCAAATGCTAGATGTCTGGCACATGGAGATCCAGCACATGGAATCGATCATGGCAACCATCTCCAAGTCGGCTGATTTGTTTGAAGTCAATGTTCCTGACTACAAGCAGCTGAGGCAGTGCAGAAAGGAGGCCTGCCAGCTAAAGGAACTCTGGGACACCATTGGAATGGTGACTTCCAGTATCCAAGCCTGGGAGGCCACCAGCTGGAGGAATATCAGTGTGGAAGCCATGGACTCCGAGTGCAAGCAGTTTGCCCGGCAAATCCGCAACCTAGATAAGGAGTTCAGAGCCTGGGATGCATTCACAGGCCTGGAAAGCACAGTACTGAACACTCTGACCTCCCTGAGGGCCGTGGCTGAGCTGCAGAATCCTGCCATCCGGGAACGGCACTGGAGGCAGCTGATGCAGGCCACAGGGGTGAATTTCACCATGAATCAGGACACCACCCTAGCTCACCTCCTGCAGCTTCAGCTCCACCACTTTGAGGATGAGGTCCGGGGCATTGTAGACAGAGCAGTCAAAGAGATGAGTATGGAGAAGACATTAAAGGAATTGCAGACTACCTGGGCCAGCATGGAGTTCCAGTATGAGACCCATGCGCGAACTCACATACCCTTGCTGCAGTCAGATGAGGACCTCATTGAGGTCCTGGAGGACAATCAGGTGCAACTTCAGAACCTGATGATGTCCAAGTATGTTGCTTTCTTCCTGGAAGAAGTGTCAAGCTGGCAGAAGAAGCTGTCCACGGCTGACTCGGTCATCTCTATCTGGTTTGAGGTGCAGCGTACCTGGTCTCACCTGGAGAGCATATTCATTGGCTCGGAAGACATCCGTGCTCAGCTACCCCAGGTAATAATCAGGGAATCCAATGCTACCTAGTCTCTGGTCCATGTCAAGGGAAGGCCATCCCAATAATGTCAGGGTTCCTTTCTCTGCACTTCATGGTACCTCCTACAAACACTAATCTGGCCCACCAGCAAAAGAAGAAAAATGGTAATATGTTAGCAACAAGTTGCCTTTACGTGAGGAAGAGAAAGGAGTGATTTAGTTTGTGTGCTCTCTCTCTCTCTCTCTCTCTCTCTCTCTCAAGTACTCATGAGAAAAAAGATAGAAGACTAGCAGCTGTGGCTTGGGAATGACTCTTTATGGGTCAATGCATATAGGGCTTATAAGACAAGTAGTCAAAGAAACTGAATCTTATTCTCAGGAAGTTCAAGATCATCCTCCCCAGGCAGTGAACCATGCTGCAAACCTTTAATTGGCACAACCATGCCAGATACCAGCTCTCTGCTCAAGACTAACAACAGATTTCCCTAAAATATATGCAGCCATCATTACCTTCCCCTTCTCATTAGCCCTAATTAATGTATCATTATCCACCTCTATCTCAGAGGACTCTAATTCCTCCCTTTTTGCCCTAGACTTCTGTATCCATTCAGTACAGCCAGTTCTTTGCTGACAAATTAGTTTGATTCTAAAATGTCACCAGTTGTCCAGGCCTTATTAAGAACTTAAAGCACATGATGCCACCCAACACTGCCGTTCTCCATCACATCTATTGACACATGCTAGTGCAATAAGGTGGCTTAAAGGGTGACATTCACAATGGAAACTAACAGGGAACAATTCTGTAGGGTGCTTGTAATGAAGCCAATTCCAGACTTTATTTATCCTAAACACCAGCACCTGACGAAGAATAGGCTTAATTAGAAAGGGCAAGGACATAGGCACAGACTTTGTGAGAGAGTTTAAGAGGATTTTGAGAACCCTTTATGAAAAACATTAAAGAACTGGGTCTCTGGATAGTGCCACAGGTTTGTGCACACAGCCTGTAAATGCCTGCATTTCCTTCCTATTAAAAACATAAAGAAAGGAATTCAGTCGCATTACACCCTAACTAGTAAGTATTTTCATCCATTATGTCTATTTCCCAATGTTTCTGCATGTACACACATAGTTTTTACATAATTGCTTCAGGAATAATTAGAGTTTTCTGACTGGCTCTTTTCATTTGAACATTTACGCCAGGTATTTTCCATACCCTCTGTCACCTTGATACCATTTCATTCTCAGTCAAAGCAAAACACTTCATGGAGAGGGGACTATAATGTACTTTACCCATGTCCCTTGTCTCTTGATCTCCTTGGGCAATGGCTGTGGCTTACAGGTAAGACAGTAGACCTAGACTTCACCCTTAACTCTCCCACATTGTGGAAATTACTGAATGTCTTCATGCCTTGGTTTCTCATGTGTAAATTGGGACAGATTCTGGTACCTCTTTCAAAAACTCTATTAAAACAATGCACACAGCATATACCATTATGTTTGCTGTTTGCAATAATGCCATCTATTCTTACTAGGTGCCACATTTAGGCCAAAATGCTTTATATATTATATAATTAATATTTATACATAATATATTTACATATTACCTTCTAATATATAATAAATATAAAATTTTGTAATATATAATGTATTTATATTAACTTCTTCATAGTTTTAGCACCATGAAACTGATGACATTAAATAATTTTGACAGCATAGTGATACAGTTGAGAAAAATCTTTGGTCATACAAAGATTTCTATAGATCTAGAAAAACCATCCATTCTGCTGCCCACTTGACTTAGGAAGAACTTATTGGACAGTTAGAATAAGAGTGGAGAGTCCCTGAGACTTTGTTAGGGGTCTACAAGGTCCACACTACCTAGTGATCCTGTGTGCTATTTGACGGTTTGACCTCTGCTCTTCCATGAGCACACATGAGCTGTAATGTTGCACAGCCTGTCAGAGCAAAAATCAGAGGCAGAAACCCATGTGGGAACACTGATGAGGTCCATTAAATTAGGCAGTCCTGCAATTTGGAGGTTGAAAGGAAAGCGAAAGGATGCTATTTGGGTTTTCAATGTAGCAGTTTGGGTTTTATTTTTAATACATTTTAGATTAAAAACATGGTGTTAGGCTAATGTGATAGATTTATTATTGTCACATCTTAATTTTATTTTGAAACCTCAAAGCAAACTCCCTGTTCTCTGGCTTTTTTCACCCTCCTCTGTCACAATAATTGCGGGGCTTTCGACTCAGGCATTGTGAGGAAGACATATCCGCTGGGCTTGGGCTCCACATGCTGCCTTTGATCAGTTGTGGTTTTTCTATAATGGTCTGCAAAGAGAAGTTCCCTTGATTGTGGGTGAGAACTACACTTATCAGCAGTATAAGGATAAGTATTTAGGATGTAGTGATGGATTATATCATTTTAGTAATGTGGCGGGCAGTTGTAGGCTCTCCTCTGTGATCCATGACTTTTCTAGCCCTGAGTAGTTCTTTGGCTAGGTTCCTAGTACCAGGCATGATTTCCTTCTTATTGAATGGGTCTTAAGTCCAATTAAGGAGCTGCTGGTTACTGCCTAGGTATAAGCGTCACTGCCGTACCCTTAGGATTGTGGTGCCATGCTGCTTGATGTTGTGTCTCATGGGTGTCATAGCTTGAGAGGACTGTTGGTTTCTTTCCTCCCTTGGGAACTTGAGTGCCACCTTCTGGTATCGTGAAGGCTAGTCTTCAGGGAGGTGGCTTTCAGGTCATTTTAGGGCCCTGTATCTGAAGTTCATGGTACCTCTAGCAATAGGGACTTACCTTCTACCTCTGACAGGGGAAGGGGGAAATCTGGGGCATCAGCAAGGACTATAATATTTTGGGAGTCTCTTGGACAATCCTGACCAATGCAAAAGAGGGTTTCTCATGGCTGGTATTGAGAATTTGTCAGGTAGTCTATAACTCCTGAGGAGAGCAGTGTCAGCCCATATGGGAAATTTTCATCTAAACTCTATATGTATATTTATATACAGACTTAAATGTGTTATAGATATTTAAGAGTAGAGAGTTAAAGTATGATTCCTATGACTCTTTAAGACATCCCTAAATACTCTTATTTTGCCTTCCTCTTTGTGTATACCCTTCTTCCTCCACCCTAACACCACCTGTACTCTTGAAAGGAATTCAATAATTTAAAAGTTTCTTTTAAAATACTTTAGCTTCTGGTATACATTAGCAGATCACATGAATAAGCAAAAGAAAGGGTTCCAAGATGACCATGTCCAAATGCTGCTCTTCCTCACCTGGGTCTCTTCATGGAATTGGACTGATTTATGCCTCCAGATTACTGCAAGGGCCAATGTGAGACAAGTATTATTATTTTCCATGTGTTTCATTTGTAGGACGCTAAGAGATTTGAAGGCATTGACTCTGACTTCAGAGAGCTGGTGTATGATGCTCAGAAAACTCCAAATGTGGTCGAAGCCACAAATAAGTCAGGTCTCTATGAAAAACTGGAAGATATCCAGAGCAGGTGGGTCCGCTCACTGCCCCTGCTGTGGGGAGGAAACAAACTTTCCTTTTCTGCCTCTGACCTTTATTATCTGCCTGCCAATGACAGCATGCTTGGCCTTTGCTTTGCCTACAGGTTTGGGTAACACAGGGCATGGTATCCTTACGAGAGTTGATATATGTGTCAACAGATGTGTGCATTTGCGAATATCCCTAGGTATTCTTTATTCTTCTGTTTGTTTATATCTTACATATCGCAAACATAGTTGTCCTTCAGTTTCCACTCAGCATTGCTTCCAAGACAGCCTGCAGATATTCAGAAGTCTGGGCAAGTTCCTTATGCAAAATATAATTGTATATAACCTGTATAGCCCTCCCATGGGTTGTACCGCCCTCTGGTCTATTTATAATACCTAGCGCAATATAAATGCTTTGTAATGGTTATGTTGTATTGTTTAGGGATTAAGAACTAAAAATGTTTGGATGCATTAAAAAAAAAAACACACGTGAAGAGATTTTCTGAGCATTTTCAATTTTCAACCTGAAGGTGGTTGGACCCTCAGAAGAGGAATTTCCAGACGCTAAGGGCTGACTTTATTTGCATTTAGGTAATGCATGTGCAGCCTGGGAATAAGCATACTAAACTGTAAGAACCTGTGCTCTGTGCTCTCAGGTTGTGCCTGTGTGAGAAAGCCCTTGCGGAGTACCTAGACACCAAGAGACTCGCCTTCCCTCGCTTTTACTTCCTGTCCTCCTCTGACCTGCTGGACATCCTTTCCAATGGCACAGCCCCACAACAGGTAAGTTGGGTAGCAACTTCAAGATCATCCAAATGGCTGGGACACACAGCAGGAGGCTCCTCTTCCATGTTCCTTGGGCATCTCTGCTCCCTTCAGCTTTCTACACACACACACACACACACACACACACACCACTCCTCACAGGCCACCCACCTCCCTAGCAGCTGAAACAGACGTGGAGTTGCAAAGGAATATGAAATTAAGCCTCCATCAGGAATGCCTTTGATCTGGCTCCGAGGTGACATCTAGTCAATTGTGGTCAACAGTGACAGCTATATAAAGAAGAATGATCTTCTGTCACTGGCAGGATGGCATGCATGGAGCTGGAGGAGGTGATGTGAAATGAGATAAGTCAGTCACTGGAAGACAGATGCCACATGTGGAGGCTCAAGTTGATCTCACAGAAGCAGAGGCAATGACAGTGGTTACCAGAGGAATGGGGGATGGCTAGTGAGTGAAAGGTACTGGGTGTGCCATGACTCAATAACTTTTAAAATTTGATAGCATAATAAGATAACTGTAGTATACCACAGTTTACATATTTCAAAAAAGCTAATAGAAGTTCAGTAATTCCAATATAAGAAAGAACCAGTGTTTGATATAACCAGTCATACCAACCACCCTGACCTGACCATATTTGTTATATAGATCTGTTGAAGTGTCGTATCAGACCCCATAAATCTGTACAATTATTGTGTACATATTTGTAAATTACAAATAAGAAGAATGATGCCTAGAGTTTCCAAGAGGCCTATAAGTTGAGTGATTTTATTGGTTAAATCATAGGGTGGTTCAGTCAAAAAAAAACCTGTGAGGAGTCCCAGGTTTGGGGCTCTCCCCTTTAATTCTAGTCATTTGTTGGCAGATAGGCTATTATTGTTTTAAATGGTTTTGCCTGTAAAAGTGAGGTTTGCTGAATAACATGGTTTTCGAGTGTCCGAATAACTAGATGAAGCTCCCTTGGTGTTTGCATCCACAGACAGTGGACCTCCAACTGAATAAGACCCTGTGGAGGGTCTGTTATGAGCACACCCTCTCAGCCTCTCCCAGAACTTCTGATTTCCTGGGTACAGGTGTGGCTGTAGGCTTTGTTTTTTTAGGTTTTCCCACATAAGCCCATACTTTTAGAGCCAATGCCATTGGCCTTGCAGTCTGTGTCTCCTGCTAAATGACAGGTGCTGCCTCTGTTCACACCTGAGATGAGTTCATAGATCTTTCATTTTGCCTCAGACTGAAGATGTATAGACCAAACATTCAACTGAGAAGTTGTTTGGCTGAATTCCTTTCCTCCTTCTGGGTGATTTTTTTATTCATTTGAAGTACAAAGGGGTTTCTTTCTCCTTTTTTTTCTCACACAGAAGGTAGCATACTGCATATTCCTGTTTGTACTTTGTCTTCATGGGGGAAGGGCAGAGTGTCACTCTGTGGTCCAAGCCAACCATAGACTTGTGATGCTTGTGCCCCTGCCTACTGAGAATTCAGGCATGTGGTATTAGTTTTGTACTTCGTACTTTGCATTTTGTAATTTTTTACTTAGTTGTATGTCTTTCATCTCTGTCTCTGTCTCTGTCTCTGTCTCTCTCTCCTCCCCACCCCTCCACTCCAACATTTGCATGATACTCTATTCTGGTGTATCATAGTCACGCCACTACATCACTATTATTTTCTTATCTCAAATGAAGTGGCATTGGTGCCACCTTGTGTTTTGGAGACCCATCTTTTAGACCTAGAGATATTCCTAGAGAGTGCTGGCTGAAAGTAAATACACAACATCCTTGTTTGCACATACCATAATGCTTCCCTGCACAGGAACTGTCCCCTTGGCATCACTGCCAACCATGCCTGAGAGCTTCTCCAACAGAGCCAAAAAGCAGATCCAGCAGGTTTTCGGTTTACTTGTTAATAAGAAGCAAATACTAAAGGGCATCGTCCTTGCATTTGTGGTCCTTCTGATTTTAGCCTGCAGATTGAGTTTCCCCAGTGGCCCAGGCACAGTGAAGTTTAACTATATGTCATATCAGTATTCTGCTTAGAGTTGTACTAATGCCATGTGTAGAAAGGGTCAGACTGTCCTCATCCTGTCTATAGCTTTAGTACCTAAGGTACTCATTCGTAAGTATTCATTCTCATTTAGTTGTAATAAATAATCCATTCCTCCCATATCCTAGTGAATGAAGCACAGTAAAGGTATTTCCTGACCCCTCTTCTGGGTGAGCAACTTAATGAATTGACTTAGAAGTCATAGTGACGTGGGGTTGGAGATTTAGCTCAGTGGTAGAGTAGTTGCCTAGCAAGCACAAGGCCCTGGGTTTGGTCCCCAGCTCCGAAAAAAAGAAAAGAAAAAAAAAAGTCATAGTGACAGTAATTTCTTTTTTATCTAGATGTCTAGCTATAGAAATCAAAATTTATATTAATATGCAAAATATGTTTTTATTTATGTGTTTGCTTTATTTTGTTAGTTTACTGACACTTGAGATTTACCACTACCTGGAAACCATGGATTCTGTTGTCTTGACAGTTTTCTTCCGCAATGTTTTAGAACATTTCTATTATACTAATCTGCCCCTGTCCCTTTAGGTTTTCCACACATCTGTAAACTGAGGTCTGTTACCTTTGGCTGCAGAAACTGTCTTCTCTTTGAGTGTAGACTTAGCTCTTGGTCCACTTCCTTGGCATTCTTCAGAACTTCTTCATTTAGTTTTTGTCAGTTGAACCTCGAGTGCTGTTAATGCTGCTGTAAATTGATTTTGAGTTTGCTTCCTTCGTTTCTTACCAGCCCATCTTTCATCTTGCGATTTACAGTGCACACATTTCTTCTATTTAAATGAGAGCAAAACCAAATGATAGTTATTTCTCTTTAGGTTACACATTCATTCCTGTTTGCACTCCTCTGATCTCAGGAGAGGGCGCTGACTCCCATGATGGAGTCACAATGGTAGCAATGTTCCCACCAGTTTTATATTCTTACTGTCATGTCTGTCCAGCTCACATGGTCCCTATCTTTATACCTGTATAGTTGCTGTAATCTTCCTTCAACACTCTTGACATTTACCCTTCTATGTTATGCTAGAGTTATCTCTGGCATACCCTAGACAACCATGATTAGCTTCCTGTGCATCCTATCAAACCCTTTGCCATGACTTCCTTTCTCAGGTTCAACGTCATCTTTCCAAGCTCTTTGACAACATGGCTAAGATGCAGTTCCAGTTAGATGCCAGTCAGAACCCAACCAAGACAAGCCTGGGCATGTACAGCAAAGAGGAGGAATATGTGGCCTTCAGTGAGCCCTGTGACTGCAGTGGACAGGTGACCTACAGCCTCTTCCTCTCCTCATACCTTGCCCACCCCTTACTACTCAAACCAAATCTATGAACATCAGTTTCTTCAAGCCAGAGCTTGTGACCTGGAAGAGAAACTTTTCTTGACTAGGGTCCACACTGAAGCTGCCTCTGATGCCTTACTCTCTCCAACATAAACATATGTCAACATTTTTGTTCCTTCACTCAGCAGAGGCCAGTGCTCAGAGAAATAAAATGCATACAGTCACTGCAGTCAGCTATGAGGAGATTTTCTGGTAATTGACAGTACAGAATATGTTAACACAGCCACCCCTGAGGTACCCCATGGGGGAATCTGGAGCTCAAATGCCTTCCTCAAAAAGAAATGTCCTTTTCTTAGATGTCTCCTCTCTGCAAATATAACCCAGAATCACTTCATCCCATAGTTCTTTTCCTCAGAGAGCCCACTACACGCCCTTTCTCTAAGAAGTCCCACTACACCTCCAGGCCTCTCACATCCAACTGCAGGCACATGAATCATAGGACAATTCCTTCCTTACACCCTACCCTGTCCTTCAGCACCACTGAAGTAAAGTTCCATCCTGTTCATTATTTATAGTGATACAGCCAAGCATTGTCCCTGGGGAAATGGGACTCACTTCCCATGAAGATACGGCCTGAACAAGAAGGTCTTTCAGAAGTTTCTACAGAAAGAAATTCTCCTATCAGAAAATAGTCCAAACTTCTCAGCTAGATGCAGGTGGCTGGCAACCTTGAGTTATAATTTAGAATATACACCTTTGATAAACTGAGACCAGAAGGCATACAACTGAGAAATGCCAGCTCAGCTAACATCTTTATGATGTATAGACAAGTCCATGAGAATCAACTAAATCTGCTTCAATCTGGGTCTGGGGTTCTTTGTATGAGCTCTAATTAGCATTGCACCACCCCGTCACCTGTTGCCGTCTTCTTCTGTGTTCCACATTAGCACATTAGCCTAGCTCTCACTCATTACACCCAAGATTATAATCACAAAATGCCTTTGCCTTCTGGCATCTGATTTGTATACAATGCTGGAACTCCTCCGTTGTCTTCACTCCCTCAGGCTGGCTGAAAGAAAACAGATAGTATCGACCAACTCTTCTCAGGCTGTTGAAGTCTAACACAGAGCTCTTCTTCCAGGTTGAAATATGGTTAAATCGTGTGCTTCATCACATGAAAGCCACTGTGAGGCATGAGATGACAGAGGGGGTCACTGCCTATGAGGAAAAGCCCAGGGATCAGTGGCTGTTTGATTACCCGGCTCAGGTATTTTCCTAGGTGAACCTTCCTAGGCTTCTGTCCTTGTCTGTTTTTCTCCTCCAACAGCCTCTGTGGACCTTCTGAGGGAGAAAGGCCTCAAGCTAACTACCCAGTGCTTCACAATAGGAAAGGCTTGAATCCTAGACTATTGTGAGGACCAGAAGACAGAGCAGAGGCATTGACAGCCATGATTGAGTTCAACCATTGCTTTGGAAAATTTGGGTTAAGTTATCTGTACCATTGCTTATAGGAAAAAGATGTGAGCAATTAAAGTCTGAATCCCCTTATGTATGGATGTGCCAGATTTTTGCTGACTATGAGGGGAAGCTCAGCAGGAGACAAGATGAGGCAACCTTCCCTGCTGGTATTCACAGGCTGCTGAGGAACCTAAGCACTTGTAAATCACAGGGTAGGCTCAGAACTCCCTGGCATCTATGACTGGCTAGTAAGGTCTGAGATTATCTTCCTGTGGATATACTTAAGACAAGCAAACGAGCAGAGAGGAATAGAGAAGAGCTGGGCATGACTGAAGCTGGATGGGAGAGAACAGGAAGCAGCTGATGGGGTCTATCTTGGAAACTGGAAGCCAGTTCTTATAGACCATGTTACAAGACTGTCTTGCTCACAAATTTCAACTGAATTCGGCCCATGTTTCTCAGGGAGGTCTCGACTTAAAAGACAAATGAAAGTTTTAATGACTCTGGCTGCAGTATACCCACTCTTCTTGCATCCTAGAAATGGGGTAGTACTGGTGTGGATTGTGTTGATTTATCTAGGTGTTGGGAACAAGGAGAAATAATGGAAACCATAGAACTCGATTAGAGGGATGGTGGGTATTTGGTGGGATGAGAAGGAATAGCACCAATCTTTGAACATTACCAAGTGCCTGAGCAGGTAGGAGAGGCCAATAAAGAAAAGGAGCAAAGAATCTTAAAGGGAAAGTCTGGGACACAGTCACCACGAAATTTAAAAAGAGCTCTTGGTAGCAGACGAACAAATCTCCAGTTACTTCTATCAGATCAATCAAAGCAAAGACAAAGTCTGTCCCTGGGTGACTTAATGACGTCATTTCAGCAGAGGGCAATAGAACAGGTCACATGGAAGTGGGCAGAAGGGTCTGAAGAGAGCAGAAAGGATGGAGTGTGTGTAGAGAGCATGGAGAAATCGGGCTGTAGAGAGAAATGCATCCCATCAGGCCATCTGATACAGCACCACTGCAGAGGACACGATCTCATAAGAAAACACAAGTAACCTAATGGATGGGACTGCTTACAACAACTATTCCTGTTTCATGAAGGGAATAACTCCCATGAGGTTTCCTCATAGCATCAGTCCTGTATTAGAATTCTGAGCCAAAAAATATATTGTGCCTCCTGCTCATAAATATGTAGTATCTAGAACAATGTCTCCAAAATCAAATGAAACTACTGATGAACTATGCAACTAAATCCTCCAGTATAAATACTCAAAAGGATGTATTTGCCATGTACAAGTTCACAGTCAACAGAAGAAATGTTGGTTTAAATCCCCCTTTCTGTGTTTATTTATAATCTCTGACAAATACAAGCATAAAGACCACATTGTTTCTTTTACTCGTCTGACCTTCAAAAGTACTCATTTTCAGGTTGTATATTTTGGGAAATTAAAGATATGGTGAAAAGATTAAGAGCAAGCAAATGTATACTCCTGCATTAGAATACTTGAACCATGAACAGATCAAAGGCTAAGCATCATCGAGATGCTCAGTGTGCTATACTCCCACATGGAGTAGAGGTACCGTCTTTGAGAAATAAGAGGTTATTCCTGTAGCTATTCCTAGAAACCTCGCCATCAGCCAGAACAAGCCTTTGGCTGTTCTCAACCATAATCCAGCTTTCAAGAGCAGAATGTGCTCTTCTCATTTGTGCTGTAATTAGTTCACATCTCTGAGGACTTGGAGCATATGGTCGCCTTAGTCAATGATCAGGAAAGAGGGAGGGAAGGGGCCTTTCACCCACACAGTCACATCCTGAACTCTTGCTGCGTTGTGAGTGGGTTGCTTGGAAACAGCCCTGGTAACGGCCTTACTAAGCAGCTGTTGGTCCCACAGGTGGCTCTGACCTGCACTCAGATCTGGTGGACGACAGAGGTGGGTATTGCATTTGCCAGGCTGGAAGAAGGCTATGAGAATGCCATGAAGGACTATTATAAGAAGCAAGTGGCCCAACTCAAAACCCTTATCACCATGCTAATCGGGCAGCTCTCCAAGGGGGACAGGCAGAAGATCATGACCATATGCACTATTGATGTGCATGCCCGGGATGTGGTAGCCAAGATGATTGCTCAAAAGGTAGGTGCTGTATCACCAGATATGTTTCCCATTCCCTCTGGACAGCTCCAAGATAGCCCCTGGATCTACACATCATCAGAATGAGAAGCATGGTAGTTCCTGCTTCCTTTCGAACCTTCCAGCGCAACAGTATAGGGATAGTCCTTGATAGATGATAGCTCAGTGTATGATGTTTTGACTTAATGGAGGTAGGAAAGCAATATGTATGTATTAGAGACTATACTTTTATTGTAGTGTGTAATTAAGAATATGAGCTACTCAACACAATCCTGTATTGGACATTATGTAAAATGGTTTTATCCAACTATAGAGTAATGAAAATACTTTCACTGTGTAAGGTGGTTATGGTATTTAGTAGGATAAGTGGATCAAATTCTTTTTCCACTTAAAACATTTCAATCTATCATGAGCTTATTATCGGGATGTAACCCCTGCATAATCTGGGAAATATCTGTAATCAGAACTGCCTATGCTTTTCTGTTTTATGGGTCAGAGTATCCTGCATTTTGAATTATCAGACAACATCTAAGCTGCCTAGAGGCTTCTATGTCCTATGAACAGAGGGCTACCTATCTATAAGGCACTACAATTCACCCATCTGATCTGCCACTCCTCCTTCAGGTTGACAATGCCCAGGCTTTCCTCTGGCTGTCACAGCTACGCCATCGTTGGGATGATGAGGCCAAGCACTGCTTTGCTAACATCTGCGATGCCCAGTTTCTATATTCCTATGAGTACCTGGGAAATACCCCTCGCCTGGTGATCACGCCTTTGACTGATAGGTATGTGCTGCTGCCAGCTACTGATTGGTCTCTGTTTCTGGACAGGCTAACCAGTGGTCATCCAGAATCAAGGTCATCATAATTTGCTGTCTGTTCACATAACTTCAGGAGAGAGAATCTTGTTTTCAGTATTCAAGAGAGCATATTCTCTACCCTTCACCCTAGTTCATAAATGAATGAACTCAGGCTGCTCTTGGCAGCCACAAAACAGAACTAAAAAGAATGCAAAGTGGTCTTCTCAGAACAAGCATCAGAGCCAGTCTATGAACTGTAGCTTTCTTGAGGAATTGTTGAGGCCATGAGGTACCCAACAATAGATCCAATACATGCTAGCTGCTTACCCACACCAAAAGTGACTTCACATTTGATCTTCCTAACTGTCAAGAGGAGGTAGTAATGCACATGATCCCCCCACCACAACTCCTGAGGACAAGACAGTAATTCTAAAGAGAAGTTATGAGGCCGGGGAGTATCTCAGGTGGTAAAGTGCTCACCCTGCAAACAAGAGGCCCTGAGTTTGTCCCCAGTTCTCATATTTAAAAATACATATGCATTCTCAACTGGGACATCTATTCACCTCTCATCCTCAGAATAAAAACCTGTAAGGAACATACTAGCAACCATTAAGGTATTTTCAATGTTTCAAGAGAGCATATTCTCTACCCTTCACCTTAGTTTCATAAATGAATGAAATCAGGCCTCACACTGAGCTGCTCACTGACATTTCCAGATGACTAAAATATTCTCTACCCTTAAATACCAATCCTAGTGAGAAGAAGGTAAACACATGCAGATAAAAATTTAACTAGAACAAGGGGCGGGGAGAAAGTACTAGGCCTTAGACTCGACTAAGGCTCAAAGCTATTGGCTGTGAATTTCCAGGGATGGGACACAGAGTGTACCCTCTGAGCACAGAGGATCCCATCAAAGCAGGAAGAAAATGCCTAGAAGTTTTTGAGCAACAATAAGAATCAAGTGCCTGGATCTTCAGGGCCTGCTGGACCCAGGGGGAGACTGTCAGGGTGGCCATCCTGCAAAATCTGTGTCTGTACCACTCTTGCTGGCAAAAGGGACTCTAGCATCTGTTTTGTTTCTCTGGATGTTTTAAGACAGCATCTCCCTGGAATGCACCATACAGTTCAGGTTGGCCCTGAATGTGTGATAATCTTTCCTCAAGCCCGCACCACCACACACAGCACATTTGTCAGTTGTCGCAGTAGACGCCCTCCCCCCCCCAAGGGAAAGAACTGTAAGTAATCATTACAGGAATGTCCCAAGCAAAGTCGTGGAAATGAGAGACCTTGGAATGGATGCAGACTCCTGACTTTGGGAAAGGCCAGTCACCGCAGTCAGTCTAGGAATGTAAAAGATGTGTTCTTTATCCAATAAGTAATGATGAAAAGTGGCTGGGTATAAAATTAACTCAAATAAATCAGTAGCCTTCCTCTACACAAAAGAGAAACAAGCCGAGAAAGAAATTAGGGAAACGACACCCTTCATAATAGACCCAAATAATATAATATACCTCGGTGTGACTTTAACCAAGCAAGTAAAAGATCTGTACAATAAGAACTTCAAGACACTGAAGAAAGAAATTGAAGAAGACCTCAGAAGGTGGAAAGATCTCCCATGCTCATGGATTGGCAGGATTAATATAGTAAAAATGGCCATTTTACCAAAAGCGATCTACAGATTCAATGCAATCCCCATCAAAATACCAATCCAATTCTTCAAAGAGTTAGACAGAACAATTTGCAAATTCATCTGGAATAACAAAAAACCCAGGATAGCTAAAACTATCCTCAACAATAAAAGGACTTCAGGGGGAATCACTATCCCTGAACTCAAGCAGTATTACAGAGCAATAGTGATAAAAACTGCATGGTATTGGTACAGAGACAGACAGATAGACCAATGGAACAGAATTGAAGACCCAGAAATGAACCCACACACCTATGGTCACTTGATTTTTGACAAAGGAGACAAATCCATCCAATGGAAAAAAGATAGCATTTTCAGCAAATGGTGCTGGTTCAACTGGAGGTCAACATGTAGAAGAATGCAGATTGATCCATGCTTATCACCCTGTACAAAGCTTAAGTCCAAGTGGATCAAGGACCTCCACATCAAACCAGACACACTCAAACTAATAGAAGAAAAACTAGGGAAGCATCTGGAACACATGGGCACTGGAAAAAATTTTCCTGAACAAAACACCAATGGCTTATGCTCTAAGAACAAGAATCGACAAATGGGATCTCATAAAACTGCAAAGCTTCTGTAAGGCAAAGGACACTGTGGTTAGGACAAAACGGCAACCAACAGATTGGGAAAAGATCTTTACCAATCCTACAACAGATAGAGGGCTTATATCCAAAATATACAAAGAACTGAAGAAGTTAGACAGCAAGGAGACAAATAACCCTATTAAAAAATGGGGTTCAGAGCTAAACAGAGAATTCACAGCTGAGGAATGCCGAATGGCTGAGAAACACCTAAAGAAATGTTCAACATCATTAGTCATAAGGAAATGCAAATCAAAACAACCCTGAGATTTCACCTCACACCAGTGAGAATGGCTAAGATCAAAAACTCAGGTGACAGCAAATGCTGGCGAGGATGTGGAGAAAGGGAACACTCCTCCATTGTTGGTGGGGTTGCAGACTGCTACAACCATTCTGGAAATCAGTCTGGAGGTTCCTCAGAAAATTGGACATTGAACTGCCTGAGGATCCAGCTATACCTCTCCTGGGCATATACCCAAAAGATGCCCCAACATATAAAAAGACACGTGCTCCACTATGTTCATCGCAGCCTTATTTATAATAGCCAGAAGCTGGAAAGAACCCAGATGCCCTTCAACAGAGGAATGGATACAGAAAATGTGGTACATCTACACAATGGAATATTACTCAGCTATCAAAACAATGACTTTTATGAAATTAAATAGGCAAATGGTTGGAACTGGAAAATATCATCCTGGTGAGCTAACCCAATCACAGAAAGACATACATGGTATGTACTCATTGATAAGTGGCTATTAGCCCAAATGCTTGAGTTACCCTAGATGCCTAGAACAAATGAAACTCAAGACGGATGATCAAAATGTGAGTGCAGATCGCTCATGAGAGACACAGCCAGAATACAGCAAATACAGAGGCGTATGCCAGCAGGAAACCACTGAACTGACAACAGGACCCCTGTTGAAGGAATCAGAGAAAAGAACTGGAAGAGCTTGAAGGAGCTCGAGACCCCATATATGTACAGCAATGCCAACCAACCAGAGCTTCCAGGGACTAAGCCACTACCCAAAGACTATACATGGACTGACCCTGGACTCTGACCTCGTGAGGGTTGCAATGAATATCCTAGTAAGAGCACCAGTGGAAGGGAAGCCCTGGGTCCTGCTAAGACTGAACCCTAGTGAACTAGACTGTTGGGGAGAGGGCAGCAATTGGGGGAGGGTTGGGAGGGAACACCCATAAGGAAGGGGAGGGGGAGGGGATGTTTGCCCGGAAAGGGAAAGGGAATAACATTGAAATGTATATAAGAAATACTCAAGTTAATAATAAAAAAAAAAAAAAATAAGTAATGATGAAAGTTATACTTACAAAACTTCATTCAGCAGTTAGAGTGGGGATGAAGAGAAGAGGGCATGGGGAAAATGTCACGAGATACGTTAATTTAGTTCTTCCCAAGTGTCCTCTCTCTCTCTCTCTCTCTCTCTCTCTCTCTCTCTCTCTCTCTGTGTGTGTGTGTGTGTGTGTGTGTGTGTGTGTGTGTACGCGTGCAGAAGACATCCTTAAATATTATTCTTTAGGCATTTTCTACCTTTTTCCATTGTTTTGTTTTTGGATAGGGTCTCTCTCTGGCCTGGGAACTTGCCCAGTAGGCTAATCTGGCTGAGCAGCTCCAGGAATCCACCTACTTTGGTCTCCCTGGTCCTAGAGTTACAAGTACATACCTTGTTTTTTTGTTTTTTTTTCTTTATTCATGTGGAGTCTGAGGATTGAACTCAGGATGTTTAAACATGCATGCAAGATAAGTACTTGTCTTAGTGTTTTATTGCTATAAAGAGACACCATGACTAAGGCAGCTCTTATAAAGGAAAACATTTCATTGGAGTTGGCTTACAGTTTCAGAGGTTTGTTCCATTACCATCATGCCAGGAAGCATGGCAGACTGCAGGCAGACATGGTGCTGGATGAGCTGAGAGTTCTACATCTTGGCCCAAAGACAACCAGGAGGAGGCTACAATGTTTTACACTGGGCAGTGCTTGAGCTTATATATTTCCTCAAGACCTTACCTCCACAGTAAAACACTTCCCCCAACAAGAATATACCTCCCCTAATAAGGCCACACCTCCTAATAGTGCCACTTCCCATGGGCCAAGCATATTTAAACCACCACAGTACTTTACCAACTGAGCCATCCTACCAGCCAGATAGCTGGTATCATCTGTCTTACAGTCAAATCCTCACACGCATTTCCAAATATCGGATGAACATTTTCAAGTGACTTAAAGTAACCACTATTTATTGAACTGGGAAAGTATAGATACCCAGCATCCTCTATGAAGACATCTTGGCTTGCTTGCCTGCAGGTTTTCTACTTCATTCATTCATTTTCAAACCCGGTTTGAAAAGTCCCTTATACCCAGACTCCCACTCGTCATTCCCTTTTTATCCCCATGACTCCTTTTCTGTGTGATCCTCATGAGACCGCATCCCTAATTTCGTTAGCTCCCCACTGCACTGCAACTAAAGTCTAAAGTCCTTGCAGGACATGGTAATCCCTGCTGATGCCCCCTACTCCTCCAACCCTGTACTGTCTTCAAAACCTCCTTTCTACTCATCACCAGAGCTTCATTCCAATTTGGAATTTTGTGCCTGGGGTTTCTTCCTCCAGGCTGTCTATTCCTTCATGGCCCCTAATCCTTCCCTGACTACCATTTCTAAGGAGCAGCCTCTTCCTGGTGATGTACACATACACCAGGCAGTCCTTATCAAACCTCTTGCAGTCTTTCTCCTAACTTCCCCTGCCTTCTGAAATGGTCTATTTGTCTGCTTGCTTTCCCCCTGCGATCAGTGACTTGTGTCTGCCTTGGGTATAAAATCACCAGCACCTAGGAGCATTGAATGAGTGAATGAAGGCTAAAAGGAAGTGGACAATCCTAAGGACAGGCGGCATCAAGGAGAGGCTGACTTGGGCTTTTACTTGGAGTGGGTTACCTCTGGGGCCCGTCCATTGTAAGATGAAGGAAATTTTTCACCAATTCAAGGTACATTAAGGCTGGATTCTCCCAATCCTCTTTTCCAGTTGTGATTCTCAGTCAGACATCCATCATTAGAAAGAAACCTGGCAGCACATTTCCTTTTACTGTGAGTTTTCTGGCTTGCCATGGAATATGAGCTAATAGTTAGGGAAATTATATCACTTGAAACAGTATAATGAAGCTATTACATGTTTGAGCAGTTTGATTAATGTCTGTCTCCCACTCTAGAGGGCATGTCCTGTGATAGCCTTGACTTTGGTTTGCCCTGTTCTGTTCTCAGAACTTAACACTGTGTTCAGCCATAACAAGCACTCAGGAAGGACTCCCCGAATCCATGCAGGGAAATAGGTTCTAAGGCCTGAGGCATGGATGCCATTTTCCCATAGCATCCAGAGTTTTACTTTCTTTTCTTTCTGCTGACCCATCAGACATATCATTTCAAGTCATAGGAACTATAGACTCCTATGTCTCTAGGTCTTGGTACTTGTCTGAAAGCTGAAGAAAATAATTAGTACGTTGGGATTTAGATGACTCTGGCGCCCTAAGCCAAATGCCTGTGAGAGAGTGAGGAGAGAAGTTTGGCAATGAATTGTTTCTAAAACAGGCACTTATCCCCTCTTCTATGGAATATTGCAAATAACAACTCGAAAGGAGAATTTGCTGCAGATATTGGTAAGTGTGATATAAACCTTGAACTCATTTTGAACATTAAATGACTTTCTGACAGAGTATATGTAGTTGAATATTTAAATAAGTTCTCCTTTCTCATTGATTTCCATTATTATCTCAAAAGATATTTTACTCAGTAAAAAAGGAAGAAGAGGAAGAAGAGGAGTAGGAGGAGGAGGAGGAAAAAGAGGAGTAGGAGTAGGAGGAGGAGGGGGAGGAGGAGGAAGAGTAAGAAGAGAAGGAGAAATAAAATTGGTCTTCATACAGGAAATCACATTTTAGAAAGCATTCAGGCTTTACTTATGTGTGGCATCAGGACATTTAATTCGCTCCTGCCAGAAGAATTAATCAAACGAACAATTGATCCATACAACCTTTGCACATTCATTAAAAGCAACCTGTGTACAGTACATCTGACTGATTGTTCCCATGCCCGTGTCTTTGGAATTTCCCACTGCCAGGATGGGACTTGAATATGTAAGTAGGCTCTGTCGCTGCTGTCACGGGACTTAGGTACAGCTCTAAATTGAGGAACCAAATGGAAATGTTTTCTCAGGCTGAACAAAAGCAATTCTTCTAGGCTGTCCCTTAGCCTTGGGTGAGCACTTTCTATTTCCCCTCCCATTTTCTTCCCTCCCCTTCACACACAAATGCCCCTTTCTGCTCTGTACTATATTAAGTAGTTTTAATCAGCTGCTTATCAATTTTGAGCACCTCTTAATTTCTCTGGAAAAACTGTGCTTAGGTGAGATATAATTGATGCAAAAGTCTTTGAAGGTGATTTGCTGGAAAAGGACAGAGCCAGCAACTCTCTGGAAGGTTTTCTTCAATATGTCTGTTAAAGGAAATGTAAAACATTAGTAGTTAGAGAAGAGAAGCCAAATCACCCAGAGGTGACCTGTCACTGTTTGCCAACTTCCTTCTGTGTGTGGGTTCTGAAAAGAGAAATCGAGATCATATTGTGAGCTGTTATGAGACATAGAGGATTTCTCATTTTACTTAACACAGTGTTGTAAAAACCTCTTCGCTGAACATGGCAGCCATTACCATTGCTCTCAGGGCAGCTTAACCACTTCTTGCAAGACACCCTCAGGCTCTGGTCCACTGGCTTTGCCTTCTTGCTCCACCTCTGATCTAGATATTTGTAGCTCTGCCCCAACTGCCTGTGACCCGTAAGGTGATGACACGTTTAGATTATGAAAGGTTAACTTAAGGGGAGAGATTCTATCTATGCCACTCCTAGAAGATGTTATCCATGCTGAGTTGAGACTCTCAAGTGGCCAGGCTACTTTACTCCTATACGTAATGTCTCACCCATGCTCTCTAAGTAAACTCAATACGTACATTGGTAGTACATAAGTACATAAGTAGTTTATGTAATGTAACCATGTGGTGGGGCATTTTGGTTATAACAATAAAGCTTCATGAACCCCTCTGAATGTTCCTCCAAGGTTCTTATCATTTCCTGAGATAATAACATTAAAAATAACCGAATGGTACAAACTTATACTTCATCATCTGTGTATGTGTGTGCACACAAACATGTATGGGTGGGTGCGCATAGAGTCCTGAAGAGAGACTCAGGTCCCCTGCAGCTGGAGTTACAAGTGGCTGTAAGTCACATGACTTGACAAGGGTGCTTCGATCCTAATTCCTGTCTTCTGAAAGAGCATCAGGTTATTCTAGCCACTGAGCCATTTCTCCAGTACCCTGTTGGTTTTGTTTGTTGAAAATTAATGTCCCTGCTCTCCCTGGTTTCTGAAAGTGTTCAGTGCAGGGCACATTAAATAGCTTTATATATTGCTTTAATGTCCCAATTCATTTTGCTGATCACATATATCTCCTTTGGGTTTGGGCCTTAATTACTCCCAGGCTTCAGAGTCATGTGTTTATTGGCGATTGGATTTCCTTCCACTGAGGGTTACACTATCACCACTCTGGTTCTTCACAAATTACTCTTAGGTTTAGAAAAGTCCCCGTGGAAAGAGAAAGATATTTACTTATACCTTTTGCTAGATTGTTTTAGTTTACTTTTTATTTAACCTCTTTGAGTCCTCCAGTAAATGTTTTGACTGTTGAAAACGGTGAGTCAAAATATTTTTTCATCGAACCATTTTTAATTACAAGTGATAGCAGCCCAAATTAAATCAACTTTGAATAAAAGAGGACGTATTACACAAACCTGGGAACTGTGTCCATCTGGCAGGAACATGGTTAGCACTCAGCCCTAAACAAAAAAGACCCTAACCCTAACCCTAACCCTAACCTCATGGACAGACAATGTTCTGTGCACTTAGGTGGCAGCAGACACTTGGACTGTTTCCAGCTATGGACATTATCACAATACTAATATGAACATTTTCATGCAAGTCTGGCTTGTGAATGTGGGTTTTGCTTGGATGGGGACCTATTAGGTCTTATGCTCTCTCATGCTTGACTTTGAGAAACTTCTTAATTGTTTTCCAAAATGGGCATACTATTTTAGACTCTCACCAGCACTGAATCCTTGATGGTGGTGGTCATTGTTGACGTACTGTTGCAGCCATGGTGGTCAGCGTGGAGGGTTCTCTCACCCAGACTGTACTTTGCGTTTTCCATGTCAAGCAACTTTTAGCATGTACATTGCACTGTTCAAGTTTCTTCCTCAGTACAATAACATCTGTTTGTGTTCTTACGGAACTGTGGAGAGTCTTTGTATGCTCTGCTAGATTACATATATGCTTCCAGAGATGTTATCCTAGTTGGTGGTGTATCTTTTCATTTTCTTTATAGCATCTTTTGAAGTTCAAAGGTCTTGAATTTTGATGCAGTCTAATATTTAATACTTGAGTGTTACTGGTTTTGTTTGTTTGCTTGCTTGATTTAAATTATCTTAATTTATTTTCTTTTGTGAGTATGGAAACTTTTACCAATTATCTTTTATTTTTCCCATTTAATGCCCAGATTTAGAAATTCCAAGCATTTTACTTGCAAGCATTTTGGGTTTTCTGTCATTTCTAGCATTTCTTTTCATACATGAGACTCAGAAGCCATGCGATTGTGTTGTTACCACTCAAATCTAGTTACAGGCACGCTACTCGTTATGCTAGAGAGATTGCCTCAGGGATACTTGGGCTGTTTGTGCCATGTCTTCGCATCATATATTGAGAGAGACACTTCCTAGATAGTATAAGCAAAGAGAAAATGCACCCTAAACAGAAAGGACCTCATAACCTAAACAGACACAGAAGCATAGCCAGGTATGGTAAATATGAGACAATAATGTAAATGTAAATGTTGGGTTGGGGATTTAGCTCAGTGGTAGAGAGCTTGCCTAGCAAGCACAAGGCCCTGGGTTTAGTCCTCAGCTCCGAAAAAAAATGGAAATGGAAATGGAAAAGGAAAATTTGTTCTAGATTGAAGTGGATGCCATTTTTCTTCTCTTAACACTGCCTTTTATGTTGTGGTTGGGACCTGTTAAAGTCTCTGACCCTCTTACATGGGCCTCCCTCTAACTACATTTCCCCAAGTTCTCTGTGTGTACAAGGGTTAGAGGACAACTTTGCATTTGTCTTTTTGAAGACAAACTTCTTCATATCTGGTACATCATTTTTAATATTTCATTAATATTCCATACAACATTTTTGATCATGTTCACCATGAATCCTCCCTTTAGCTTCTCCCAGAGCCACTCCTTACCTCCCTAACCCACTCCCAACTTTGTGGGTTTTTTTCTAATCCATTTTGTGCTTCCCATATACTTATAGGCATAGAGCGTCATTTTTAATTACTAAAAATGTTTAGAAATTTAGTCCTGGTTAAAACCAGTGGGTCACAAAGCAAAAAGATGTGACTATGAGAAGAGGGCCTAGAGGAAAAAGGGACAGATATGTGTGTGTGTTTGTGTGTTGTGTGTGTGTGCGTGTGTGTGTGTGTGTGTGTGGAGAGAGAGAGAGAGAGAGAGAGAGAGAGAGAGAGAGAGAGAGGTGGGGGAGGGGAAGGAGAGAGAAAGGAGAGGAGAAGATAGGATGGGAAGAAATAGAATACAGTATGCACTTGTATGAAACTGTCAAAGGACAAGTGAAACCAATGAAAAAGTTTTATCTATCTTCTACATGATGAACCAATTCTTAATTCAAATTACCAATAGTGATATTATTGAATGTTGGGACAGCTGAGTTCTGGGCATATTGCTTGAGGCCTCGCTCCAGGTAAAGACTGCTGTACCAGTTCGATCCCACAGTTCTCATCATTGTAAATGTCCCTGTTCTTTAAGTTGAGTGTAAATGATGACTATGCTGAGGTCATTTCTATAGTCGTGTGTCACTCTATGGTAGGTTAGTGAGCTTTCTGTCACTGTGACAACAACCTCAAGAAAATCAAATTGGAGGAAGAAAGATTTGTTTGGGCTTCTGGATTCAGGGGTTTTATTCTTCATCACCTGGACATGATGCTTTGGTCCTGTGACAGCACAGGACATTGTGGTAGAAGAGCATGTTGGAGAGTGCCTCGTCGACTCATGGCAGAGCATCTCCCACAAGGAAGCAAGAGCAGATGGAAGTTGCTTGTGTGTATAAAAAGATGGATTAAGGAGGCTGTATGGGGCCTTCTAGAGTAGGTATCTGTCTGAAGGATGGGTGCATGTGACTGGCTAGGTGCGGTGAGCATCTTGGCCGTGTCTGCTACAGCAGATGGCCTCTGCTTGCTTTGGGCTCTTCTTGTTGCCCATTCTAAAGTCCCTATTGATGGTGTTTTAGTTATTAGATCCAATCAGATGGCCCAGTTCCCCATCTGCTAAGCTCTAGCCTACCTTTTGTTAGAGATGTTAGATTTATTGACTTTGGAAACTTCTTTGGGTTCTGAGTTCTATTACTATGGATGGAAATAGCAACATTTTGATATTCCCCAAGTTCCCAGAAACTCAGTGTATCCTCAAAATAAGAGTGTCACCTAGTTCCAAATATTTCACTCAAATGAGTTCTTTGTTTCCAATGGGAATTCTGCTTTGTGAAACATTGCCTTTATAAACTTCCAAGTTCTACGTCGATACTGCAACTCCAGAGCGAAGAGGCCAAGCCTGACTCGTCAGCTTTAGGAAGAGAGATATGAGACAGAAGGCGGTGGTGTGTATCTGAGTTAGGCTTCTGATAATTCAGGCTGATGCCTTTCCTCCTATGTATGGAGTTTCAAACTTCAGTGACTGGAAGAGGTGGCAGGTATGGACCAGTATGGAACCAGAAACCAAAGGCTGAAGAAGCTAGATGTAGGGCTCTGTGAAGGGCTGGCTAGAGTAGCCAAATGGCAACAGGGGCCAAGAAAGATGATAAGAGGACCATCCAGCTTCATATCTCAACCCTCATTTACTTCATCTTACTTCACAGTCCATCCAATGCTCAATGTCTGTCATGTTGCCCCATGACCTGTATCATGCTCAATGTCCCAATTTATCCATGGAAAGTAAGGTAAGCCAATGAGCCTGCATGGCTAGAGGTTAAGGCTGAATGTAGCCCAAATCCCTGTGATCAACTAAATCAGTGCCCTGCATTTCACAAACAGATGAAATGATTCCAACCCACTTCTCTCTGCCCAAGGAGACTGGCCTGAGACTGAAACATAAATGGGAAATTGAATAGTGGAGAATACAGAAATATAAATGTTAGCCCCTTCAACACTATGTTGGTGCTGAGTTCCACTCAACCAAGAAAGGCCTATCACCATCTGGCAGGAAAGGGACTGACACAGTCGCTGGTCACCCTGAAGCATCAGATACTAAACCAGGCAGATAATACTGGACATTGATTCTATCAGACTGAGATCATGAGTAGAGTCTGTATTGATTTGCCAGGTATGAAAAAAAGTTAGACCATTGATGCAATTTAACAGATTTATTGAGATATACTTTTAGCGTTTTAAAGGGTATATAAACGTATCTTTTATGGCATTGTGGTAAATCCCTACTCCCACCCCAGGCCTTGGCAGCCATTGATCTAATGGCTGTCTCTATCATTCATTTCTAGATGTTTCATGCAATCGTTTTATCTGTCTTCTTCCACTTGTGGAGCATGGCGATGATGATTCATCTGTTCTGTACTATGTTCACACCTCCGTTTCCTTCCTATTGCCCAGGACTGGTCTGTTGCATGGATACTGCATTTCATCTATCTATTGGCCATAGATAGGCATTTGAGTTTCACTTAGTTTTATTGATATGACTATCGTGACCATGATTGAGTTCTATAAATGAGTGAACTTATTATTCTTGGAGAAACTCCAAGGAAGGGAATTTCTGAATTATATGAAAAGCCCTTCTTTGAAGAAATATTTAGCTGGTCTTTCAAAGTAAATGCATCATGTAACATTCCCACCAGCAACATATAAAGCTCCCCTTTCTCTTGAATCCTTGCCATTATTTCTTATTGCTATGTTCTGTATTATAGACATCCTGGGTAATGTATCTTTTTGTGGACTTTTTATCTAATGAGCACAACTAAATGGAACTATGAAAACTATGAATACTTTGAATACCTTAAATAACTGTGTGCTTGGTGGGTGTATAGGAGGGGTGTAGTATGTGTATGTAGTAGTATGTATGCATACATCTTTAGTATGTGAAGTGGGAATGTGTGTAAGTGCATCATGTTGGGTATGTGTAGTGTGTGTGTGTGTGTATGTGTGTGTGTGTGTGTGTTGCATGTATACATGGGTCCACATGCCACTGGGTAACATTGTTCCTTTATATTAATGATGATGTCTTTCTTACTGAATTAACCTGGAGCACACTATTTCAGCCATACTGGCTGTCCAGGGAGTATGAAGGATCCTATGTCTCCATCTCCATAACCAATTCACACATGTGCATGCATATACTACACAGTGCTTGGATTACAGGAATGTATCACCAATACCCAGATTTCACATGCAAACTGAGGATCTGCAGTTGGGTTCTCATGCTTGAGCAGCATAAGCACTTTACCACTGAACCATCTCCTCAGCTCCAACAATATTAATCTTAAAGCTGATTTTATGCTATTGTCATTAGTGAAGATCGTAATAAGAATACTAAATTAAATGATTAGTTTTGGAATAAACCATTCATGTGCTTCTTAAAGAGTCCCTGAGGGCTCATATGTGTCTAGAGCTCTGCTGGGTCCTGAAGGTAAAGCAATGAACAAGAAAGTTGTGCATCCTAACTCCTATAATTGCAGGTATGAGAAATCTGTATGACATACATGGTGTGCATTAGGGTGGACAGAGTAGAACAGGGGCTCAGCTAAGCAGCTTCTTCTTACTCTTCCCAGTCCTGCTGGGATTGGGAATACTTCGTGCATGGACTAATGTCAACTCCTACCCAGAAGTTACTAGCCATTGCCTAGACAGATGGGAAATGCATATCACCTAGGTAGGCTCAAATGTGTTGTTAGAGTGGGGAGGAGAAAGGGCCAACACAGTCTCAGAGCACTTGGAAAGCAAGTGTTGCTCTTCATAGCTTGTTGTTGGTGTGCTTTGGGAGAGAGCGTCAAAGCATTGAGAAATGCAGCTAGAGCAGAACATGCAATCAAGGTTAAGATGGGCCAGTGAGGAGCCACAATGCCCTACAGGGAGGTTGTAATGGTAATTTTAAAAGGTATGTAGTTTTTCTACCCCCTGCTAGGTCCCAAATGAATAAGACTGAGGCTGATTTATTTAATTAAGCTTTACTGCATAATACCTGGGCAGTCATTGATCTATTTTAATCCTCTAAAATAATCTGACTACCCCCTCCCCCCAGCCAAAATCCCCAAGATTTTTACATCTTAGTATTGGTCTGGCTCTCTGGGCTTTAGTTGAATTTTCTTGTCCTCATAGTAGCTGAATCCCCCTTACTCTTTTCTCTCTCCTTCTCCCCTGGGTGGCAGAAGTCCCACCCAATTCTCTCTTCTGCCCAGTCATTGGCTGATCAGCTTTTATTGGAAAGGCAGAGAATAAACGGTATACATTGTTTACACAAACTTGAAATGGGAGATATTTGGAATAAGCATTACAGTGCCTTGTCTGGATTGCAACAAGAGATGAGGGCAGAGAAACCAGCATTTTGAATAACACAAAGATAATCTTTACACAGTGCACAAAACCATTATGTATACAGGAAGCAGTCATGATCAGGTTGGGTTCTCTGGGAAGTTCAGGCTCTGCGGGGAACAGCCAGGGGAGATGTTCTGGGTTTTCTTTCCTTGGTAGATGGTAAGTCAGGCCTATCTCTCCTTGAGCTTCCAACTCCCTGACACCCAGCAGAGCCATCCATGGCACAGGTAATAGAATTCTCCCTCCTATGTTTTGCAGGTGCTACATCACTCTCACTCAGTCTCTACACTTGACCATGAGTGGGGCTCCAGCCGGACCTGCAGGTACAGGCAAGACAGAGACCACCAAGGACCTGGGCCGAGCACTGGGCATCATGGTCTATGTGTTTAACTGTTCCGAGCAGATGGACTACAAGGTAAGCACTTGCTTGTCTTCTGGGGAGACTGACATTTGGGTGGCAGATCAGATCAGGTGCTTGGTTTATCTGTATTTTTATTTCCCTTCTATCCCAGGAGATACAGAATCCAGACAGGAGGTTTCTTCTTCCTCTTTCACAGTAGACTTAAGGTCGCTTTAACCCTTATTGGCCTCCTGTCAACCTCTTAGGTAATCAAGAGGTACAGCCTGTTACATTCTGACTCCACTGATGAACTTTGTAAACAAATAGATTATTTGACAAAGTGGCCATTCTCTTGTCACCTATAAAATGATGATACTAAACAACTCCCCCCTCCCGCTGAAGTCCTAAATTTACTGTCGGGTGAAAGGGCAGAAAGACTCATGAGTAACTATGATGAAAACACTGGCTCCAGGTCATAGTTTTATGTCCTCTCTTCTGTAAAATGGGGCATTCTCCTAGGATATTATGCAAAGGCAGATGAGAATCCTGTAACCAGAAGAGATCAGCCACTACTCTCTGCAGGAGAGGCCTGCCAACAAACAGTGCAAAGACAGTGTACTTCATTCCCAAACCCAGCACTTTTCAAACAACGAACGTGTTCCAGGTTGTATCCTGGAGAAAAGCCAGAGTAACAAAAGGCCCACAAGGTCACTTTCAAATAGAGACATTCTACTCGCAAACGAACAAAAACTCATTTTAGAGATACGTAATAACAGCTTGCCCTGCTGCCTCTAGATAGGGATTTCTCATACTGTATGTTTTTAATAAGATACCTTATGTTTCTCTTGTAACAGATAATGTGAAAGTTTCAGAGTAGAAAAAAATGATGTGAATTAGATCAAATAAAATTTCATGTTTGAAAATACACTTAATGTAGAAATAATTTTAGAGACTGCAGTTACTAAACCATGACCCTTTAGACAACACTCATTTTTCAGAACTGGGATAGTTAACTTTAGTACATACCCCTTCTGTGTACAGAGTCCTGGGAAGCCACATTTTCTCGTAGCAAATAAACAGAAGGGGCATCCAGACCTGCATCCAATCCTTCCCTGAGCCATCGCCTCTAAATTTGAGTGCAGCTGTTTTTATTGATGAATACATTAAGATAATGTTTCTTTTCAAGGCTGCAAGAAGATTTTCTTTTCCTCTTTAAAGAAATAAGCTTAGCTTTAAGGATTATTTTGAGCTTTTAGATTCTTCTGTAGTTAATTATTGGCAGGATTGCTGATATAAGTAAATCTCCCAAGGGGACCATTGTGGAAGACACACTCATTTGAACGTAGAAGGCGTGTGTTTTCATGGCAGAAAATCAGCAGATTTCTTCAAAGTCAAATCCAGCACAGCAAACAGAAAGAGTTGACTCCACAGCCAGGGATCATAAAGGCCATTTATCACAATTCTTTCAAACTTAATTGATTGTCCCTAACCCCACTGATTGCTCTGAAAGTACAGGGTAGAAGAGCATTTGTCCTTGGCTCACTTGGGCTGTCCGTTAAGTTTCAATCTTTTGAGTCCAGGCCAGACATGGACTAGGGCAATATCAATAGGAGACTAATGGTAGCCCAAAATGAAGGTTTTCATTTCCTATGCACCAAGCATCATTGTAATCAGATAGCTTCACTAAACTGCTTCTGCAAGCCTTTCTTCTTTATTGTCCAGCTGTTTGGGAACTATATTTTATCACAGAACACTCCAGAAACAAAGTGGGTTGGTTTATTGGTTACTTCCATTGCTGAGAATTCAGGGAACATTTGAGAAGAGACCAAAACAGATGAGGTTTCATCTTGCAGAACCGCTACAGGAGATGCTCCAAAAGTAGCCACAAGGGAGGTCCCACCAGGGAGTGTCCTTGGGGACAGGAAGACAGAACTGGGAAAGATTCTGAAAGACAAAAAGCTAGGGTGTCACTTAGTGGGAGAATGCTTACTTAGCATGCAGAAATCAATAGGCCTCTGGGTTTAATCTCTAGCAGCAGAGGAGGTCAGGTGATCAGTGAAAGGCAGGAGAGGAAGGAGGACAGAAAGACTAGATACTAGGGGGATCTATTCAAAACACTTAGTAGAGGAATGTGTAGAGCACTGGAACTTAACTCTGAAGATGAACTGTGACAGGCCAGACTATTGTCTAGGAATCTTCTCAGCCACAAGTCAGTACATGTGGCTCATAGGATATTTAAGAAATTTTCTTTATGACCAGGGCCAGTTTCTTTAGGTTTGAGAAACAACCCAAAAGTCTTTACTCTGGTGTCTAAGAATACTCAAGACCCCTGTTTAAACTCAAGCCTGCTGGAAAAACTTGCAGCCAGCTGAGTCAGGAGTGGGCAAAGAACTGTGATTTTTAGTGAGGACACAGAAGGAACATGGGAGGGCCCTGGGGGACCCTGTGGATGATATAGATGAGTAGACTGATGGAGCAGGTAAATCAATAATTGAAAGATGATAGGTATATGCATAGGTTGAATATGGTCCAGCCTATCTGGAGGGACAAGACATTAATTGATAGGACTAATTTTTGCTGAAATGCCACAATCCAAGGCATGAATGAGTAACCTATAAACTCTAGGCCTTGGAATATCCCATTACATGGGGGCAGACACAGTGGTTGCTGGTGAGGAAACACATTAAAGAGCTCATAAGATCCAAGGCCATTTGAGTCGTGAGATGTAACACTTTAACATAGCATGGTCTAAAGCCTGGCTTTAAAGCCAGGATCTAGTTCTAAGCAGCCAACATTCCTACCCAAGCCCTCATCAGCTTCACTCCTGAGCTTTTCTCCTAGAGCCTGTCTGGGATAAGGTGAGAAAGGAATGAGAGCCAGGCATAGCTGTCATGCATTTTGCTGTGTCTGTTATGACACTAACAATAATAGATTCTGCTTACATTTCTCCAGAATAGAGACTAGAACTGAGCATAGTGTAGTGGCCAGGCAGTCTTAGGGAGCATTGGAGGATGTCAGGTGGGTCATGGGGATAGAGTATGGACGTCAAGGACCATAAGCCCTTCAAATGATGGGCTACAAAAAGACCTATGGGCTTTAAAATAACAGGAAATCGTAAGCATGCCAGGAGGTCATTGTAGGGATCCACATGAGCAGAGGCAGCTGGAGAGGAGATGAGAGAAAGTTACAGTTCTTCAGACAGAAAGAGAGAGAGCCCAAACATCAAGATGGTAAAGGGGGAAAGAAATAACGAGCGGCTTAAAGGAAGCAAAGCCAATTAATGATCTAGGAAACATGACAAAGAGGTGATGAAGCAAACAGGCACTAGAGAGGGGGGCTAGGGATGTAGGTGGTGACCTCCTGAACTTCTGTCCCAGGAATTCCAACAGGATACCAGCCCACTCAACTCCACGAACATAGGTGGAGGGCCTGGGTGTTCCTAGAACAGCACAGAAATGTAAACAGAGGGAAAATAGAAAACTTAACAAAGCTAGCCAGAGTCCCTAGACACAGCCAATTAACACTGAGAAGACCTATTGGTCTTCTCAGAGATGGAATTTGACAAGTTGATGACATATGAGCCATAAATGAATTCACCCACATCAGAATAAAGCTACAAAGCTTATTAGAACACCGCAGCAGAGCTGAAATGGGTAAAACAGCCAAGAGAAACTTTACACAGAGCCATTAAAAGGTTGCTTTTATGTGCAAGGTCTGCACATGGACTGTCAGGCAGTGTTTCAGTGACACAGTGTCCTGGAATAATTGTAGTCAGAATTTATCATGGTTAGCAACAGCCTGGTCCTGAGGCAATGATGGTCTCGCCCTGAGTCAGATATGGCTCAGCACAACCACCTGGCCTACACTGGCACCCACATTCTGCAGCTAGGACTTGTTAACAGGAGTTCTTTCTGATGAGATAATGGTCCTGTTTGTAGGCAGAAGTGACCTAGCACAGCCATTTATTGTGGAATGCCATCTACATCTCATATTACAGCAGTAATAATTTCCCTCTGACCTTGATACAGAGGCTGCTACAGAAACATCCAATGGCTTTGAAGCTGAGAACTCTTGGAATGATTTCTGAACCATGGTGGGGAGGGGCTAGCCTACTGTAAGAGTCATGCCTATGTCTCAAGACTTCTGACACCCTCGGCTTCTCCAACACCATTTTTCCACCTCTCCTCTCCTGATCTCTCTATCTCATATGTTGTTCCTTTTGTGGAGTTTCCATTTCAACTTCTGGTGCCTCCACATCTGTCCCCATCTTCACCAATATTCTAGTCCTGGCTCTAGTTAGGCACAGGGTTTCTGGTACAGATGGTCTTTCCCACCTTGGGTGGAGCTTGCCACTCTTCCCTGTCATATTTCTCAGCCCATCACTATGTTGGAAACTTCAGTCATCCTGCCTTTGTGAACCCTTAGTTCCCCAGTGCAACCCAGTCATCACCATGGATTCCCCCTCACCATCCTCCACTTTCATCCTTTTGCTGTGACCTGTCCTTATTCCAGGCCAAGAGCTCTGCCTCATGGCTAGGTGATGCTCCCACTTACCAATGATATCAAGAGATGTGTACAGCAAGCAAGTGGGGTGACATGAGTTCTACTGCTGGTTCTCAGGGAATAATGAAGTTAAGACATGTACTTATGGAAGGTTTTATGTTAGGCTTAGGATTTGGTTCCTGAATTTCTAATTTAGGGTCCATTGTACTTATCGGGTTGATATACACATTTATACACCTACATGAACATACATACATACATACATACATACATACATACATACATACATACATATATACATACAAAGGGTGGGTGTGTGGATGCATACATACATACATATATACATACATACATAGATACATACATACAAAGAGTGGGTGTGTGGATAGATAGATACATACATACATAGATACATAGATTTGCACATAAATACATAGATAGATGACAGATAAGAGTCTCAACCTATAGGGAGAATAAAACACAATGCCTGGCACTCCCTCATTCTCCTGGAGACATCCCTAGTTACTAACTCTAAGACAGATGCGTCATCTTCATTCTGACTACAGCTTCACTCTCTCCCCATTTGATGTGTGTGTTCTTGTTCATTGTCTTCTCTTTTCTCACAAGAATGTCGCCCACAGAAAGGCCTTTCTTTTCTATCCTGTGTACTGTTGATTCCTCATGTCCCAAACATTCTCCAGCAGACAGTACCTACTCAATTAATATTTGGTAGGTGAATAGATAAGCAGGATGGCATGGTTTTGCTTTAATTTACTAGTAGTCTTCTTTTGTAGAGCATTTTGAAATTTGGAAAACAACTGGTACACAGCACCCCCATTTCTCTCCCTTCCTCATACATAGTCCCCATCCAATAAATCATATTACATTATATGATAGGTGATCTAGGTAGTTTTATGTCAACTTGACACAGCTAGAATCACTGCAGCGGATGAAGATTCAACTGAGACGATGCCTCCATAAGATCAAATTGTAGGCAAGTCCACAGGGCATGTGGAAGGGCTCAGTCTATGGTGATGGTGGTCCTGGGTCCTATAAGAAATCAGGGTGAGTAAGCCAATAGACAGCACTTCTCCCTGGCCTCCACATCAGCTCCTGCCTCCAGGATCCTGCCCTGCTTGAGTTCCTGTTCTGATTTTCTTCAATGACGAACAAGGCTGTGGAAGTGTACGTTAAATAAACCGTTTCTTCTCCAGCTTGCTTTTCCGTCAGTGTTTATCCCAGCTACAGTACTCCTAACTAAGAAAACAGGTTAGTGTACATAGACAGTGCCAAAACACTGCTCTAAACGAAATCTAAGACTATGTCGGGATCCACTATGTCCTTAAGCTCCATGGGCTTAAGGAAGTATAAAATGTCATCTACCCAATGTCACAGTACCACGTGCAGTCCTCTGTCTGCCTCTTCTCTACCTGGGTCTCATTCTCTTCTCCCCTACTCCTTCCCTCAAAACTCTTGGGCAATTGATGATCCTTTCGGTTCTCTTATGTTTGCCTTTTCCTTCTGAGCTTGAGTTCTAGGGTTTAACGTGGCTTGGGATGCATTTTCCCCAGCTCTTTAAACTCTGCCCTACATCCAACCTTGCCTAGGTAGCTTCCTGACTGATTCTGACAAACTGTTGCCTTAATCATCTCTGCTCATGCAAACCTCTACAGACTCCTTGTAATACATTCAAGGCTTTGTGTTACTAAGACTTTCCTTAGTAATCAATTTTCCATCCCAAATGGCACCTTACTTTTCTCTGGGCACATCATTATTTTGCTCATTTTTCTTCCATAATCTTTCATCCTCCTGGATGGCCTTCCCCTCTCCTCACCACACAGACAGGAACATGCACTACAGAGTGGTTTCTGAAACACCTTCTTCTGGGAACTAGGTATTCAGGCTTCTGTCTGCCTCCTTTTGTTTTCTCAGTAGCCCCATTTTATTGGAGTGTATTCTGAGACGATCAGAGGAAAAAGAAATTGCAGCCATATAACAAATTTATCTTATTTCATAAATTTATAGTGTGTATATGCATATGAGCATATATGTATGTGTATGCCTGTTTGTGTAGAAGGAAAAAGAAGGAAAGAGAGAGAGGGGAAAGAGACAAATATGTGTGTATGTATGTATATATATATATTCTTTTATAGATTAGACAAATGCATGCTTTCCTAATGATCTACCCTCACAGCCCATTAGTATATATTCAGAACTTGGCAAAGGTGGATTATGGGATGTACTGTTTCCCCCACTTTCATGATAACAAAATCCTTTTCTCAAGGAACTTCTGGTTTTCCACAAAATCTATCTTGGAATGTACTATCGTTCTGCCATCTTGTCTTCACCTATCACACTGGACTACTCTTATCCATTCCTCTCTGAGCTCTGTAACTCTGTGATACTGTGGTCTGCAGTATTCACCAAAACCAATACTTCTGTAGCAATTCCCTCTGATTTGTATCTTATTGCCAACACCTTCCCAAAAGTCCCTGGAGGAACCATATCCAGCAGTGGGTCCTATACACACAAGCAGTCATTTCATAAATGACCTCACAATAGATGTCAGGGCTCCTATGACTGCAAATCCCTGGCATTTTAGAGGCATCCCGTAACCTCCTGTACCTGCCCCTCACCACTCCCACATTGCTCAGTAGCTCCTCTTTAAGGCCAGAGTTTCTTTTCATTTTAGGACAGAAATATATCCTTCCATTTGAAATTCATTTTCTGCTCTCATTTGACAAGATTTGCCCATAGTTGCCTCTATAACTGTTGTCAATTCCTGACATCCCCAGCCCCACTTCACCTGGGAAGCCTGAGCGGCAGGGCATGGATTGAAGATGTGGGCATTGGGTTCCCATTAGGGTGTGCCAAAGCCTGAACAGAAGCTTATTTATCTATGTGGTGTGAGAAAAGCTATCTTTTATTCATTTCCTGGGACTTTGAACATTCCAGAATGCTCAGGAAGAAACCCTGATGGCATCTTAAAGGGGTTTCTCCCTACAGCATTGTGGAAAGCTTGTTTGATACCATGACTTGTGTTGTGACCTGTAGCCTTCAGAAGCATAATTGTTCTTGAAATTACAATGCTAGTTTCAGGGGACTGATGTGTCTACAATAACAAGGCTGGAAAGTGACTGTGGGCACCACTCTAAGGTGTTGTCATCATTTAATCTTTATATGTTTCCTTGCAGTCCTGTGGCAACATCTACAAAGGCCTGGCTCAGACTGGTGCCTGGGGCTGTTTTGATGAATTTAACCGAATCTCTGTGGAGGTCTTGTCAGTGGTGGCTGTGCAGGTATGAACAAAGAGGGGGTGGGAGCCTTGCAGTCTTCATAGCTGGCCCTGTGGAAGTCTGTAGCCTGGTGTTTTCACTCTTCCTCAACATTTTCTCCTACCACTTGCCATTCCATTCCCCTTTCTCCATCCTCACAATAAGTCTCCCTCCATGACCCATCAAAGCACATCCATTTCCAACTAGGAAAGTCTCCTCTGTGTATAAAGCAAGGACAGAAATTATCTGCCCTACCTGCTTCAAAGAGGGGATCCCAGCCGCTTGAGAGCATGCGCATTGGCTGTAAAATCAGGGCTCCAGTGTCTTTTCATTGTTATAAAAGCCTGTAAGCAAGTTGCCACACATCTCTCAGCCCAAACCACACATTTATGTATAAGACTACAGTGTCATGGGGCTTGAGTGTGTGGCGGTACCCAATTCCAAACTTCAAGTGCGTTTTTGAGACAGGTGTGAGCATTTCAGTATTCTAGTAGGGAGCTGAACACTGATACTATAGAATAAGACTCTGCAACATTCTATCTTAAAGCCAATCCCTAAAGGATGACTGGAGAGGATTTGAACTGGGGTCAGCAACCCATGGACAAAGAGGGGGAAACAGGAGAGAAGCAGAGGGTAAATTCCTTTGCTAAGACTCTTATACCAACACACTTCACATATCACCCCTTATCCTCCAGAGGATATTCTGGTATAACTACTACTTTATATGGAGAAAACATATCAGGGAAGAAAAGGAACTTGCCCAAGGCACACTTTTGCAAAGGGACAAGGGAATTTTGTCATCCACACCATCAATGTACACATCTCAGTGGCCAGAGAAGGAAGTTCAAATCAAGAGATGGATATAAATGCAAGTGGCAAGGAACCCTGAGGATTCCATAGGAAAGTTAGCCTATATTTGATGGTGTTTTAAAGAGCTGGGCACAGGAAAGATCCTTGCCTGAGATCAAAGCAAGGGACATTCCCACACATCTTCCTTGAGCTGCAAAGTCTCTGGTACCCTGGCATCTTCCCATCTCCTTTGCCAGACCCCTTCCTCCACTCCTGTTCCTATAAGCTGAGGCAACCTCATTTTCCACCAAGGTGTGGATGGTTGCAAGGATCCTTTCTCACCCTCTTTCGTGGAAGCTCAGCCTCTATGAAGCACTATGTGCAATAAGGTGCATGGGACCATGGTGTGCCTTCTGCACCGAGTTTGCATCCACATACCAACCAGTCAACACAGTTGAAATTTCCTCCCTTTGGCTTATTTCTAGAGTATTACACAGGTAGCATTATTTCTTAAAAAGAAATAAGGAAGGAGGAAGAGGAAGATGACGAGGGGGCGACGAGGAGGGGGAAGAAGAGGAAGAGTAGGAGGAGGAAGAGTAGGAGGAGGAAGAAAAAGAAGATGAAGAAGAGGAGGAGGGGAGGAGGAGAAGAAGGAGGAGGAGGAGGTGGAGGAGGAGGAGGAGGAGGAGGAGGAGAAGAAGAGGAAGAGGAGGAGGAAGAAGAAGAAGAAGAAGAGGAGGAGGAAGAAGAAGAAGAAGAAGAAGAAGAAGAAGAAGAAGAAGAAGAAGAAGAAGAAGAAGAAGAAGAAGAAACAGAAGAAGAAGAAACAGAAGAAGAAGAAGAAACAGAAGAAGAAGAAACAGAAGAAGAAGAAACAGAAGAAAAAGGAGAAAGGGAGGAGGGAGGGGGAGGGGAAAGGAGATGAACAGGAAGAAATAAGGAAATAGGAAAGAAAAAAGGAAGTAGGGGAGAGAATGAGAGGGAGGAGAGTGAAGGGGGAGGGGAAGGAGTGTAAAGCTATGAGAAAGTTTCTGATCTGGTCCCTGTAGATCTGTGTGATTATAAATGCCCTACTCAACTGGGCTGAGCTTTTCTTTTTTTCTTTTTTGGCAAGAACATGGAGTGGAGGAAGGTTGGCAGAATGAGGGTAGGGATGGAACATCAGGCAGAGCAACCACATGGGAGAAACAGGCCAAGGCAGCATTATCCCCTTCAGTGGAGTATGTGCCCTGGCAGGAGCCTGCCTCTGTCTACATAACCTCCAGCTGACACCCCTCTCATCCAGCATGCTGTCCCTGTCACCAGAGGCTAAATGTGGAGCTTTGAGCAACTGCAGGGCTGGAGAGTGGTCAACCCTATGCCAGCTGCTATTTCACAGCACTATATACCCCTGGGCTTCAGCTGCCACTAGGAGCCAGGAGCCACAACGGGACTCTCAGAGGCCTTTCACTTGCCTGTTTTGTAGTGGTCAGTCCTTTGGACTCTCTTGTCTGACAAAGGCTACTCCACAAACACTGACCCTTGCCCTAGCTGTCCCTTAGTGGAGCTTCCCAAAGCAAGTTGAACTTTCACCTTCCTTAGATTTACTCTTTTCAGTAGGAGTCAGTGAAGGTCTAGGTACAAGGCCCAAGTTGTGACCTAAAAGCTCTTTTGCATCAACATTGTTCTGCCTTGACTTGGTGGGTCGATTATGCAAATTTCTGTGGTCTCACATTATCATGATTTGACAGGGCCTAGGAAGGAAGTATTTCTACCAAGAAACTGAAGCTAAGGATGTGGATGAATGGGAGAATACTAGCCTAACAGGCACAAGACCCCAGGTTTAATCATTGTAACTGTTTCTTCTAAAATCTTCAGCTCATGGCACTGATCTATTCAATACATAAAGGCCTTGATTCTCTGGACAGTTAAGTATTTATCAACACACCTCTGCCTTGTATAGATGGGAGCCTGCTATTACCTAAACTGAAACCAAATATTCATATTTTTACAAGAAAGTATGTTAGCCTTTTTCTGTGATTATAATGAAAAACATGAAATTAGACAGCATATAAAGAAAATGGGTTTACTTGTCTCACATTACTGGACTTTCAAGAACACATATCTGGCAATGACTTTTTGCTTTTAAAACTACAAGATTCAATCATGAGCCCTAACCCAAATAACCTAATCTAACTATAACCACCTCCCAAAAGTTGGGTCTCTAGGCACCATAGCTGGATCAAGTTCCCTCTCAGTATCTTATAACGAAGATTTAATTCCAATATATTAACTCCTGGAGACAAATTGACATTATATCCATACCATACCATACCATACCATAAATTACACATTTTCTGACTGGCTCCACCCCTGGGAGGTCGTATCACAACTTGGAACCAGAAATAGTGCTGTAGAATCTCTCTGTGGACTGTGGGGACGAACCCCTTCCTGTGTAGCTTATGAGTGGCTCTGAAAACCTGGGGAGATACTGTCTTTTCCTTGTAGCAGCCACTGGACATGACTCTGTTTCCTTCTGTTGTCCCATGTACTTGGAGCTTCTTTTCCCACTTCTCCCACCATAGACATCCACTTTGCCCTTTGCCCACTGTTCTATTACTTCCATTCATCTGTATGAATTCCTCTCATCTCTGCATTCATGATTGTTGTGCCCTCTCCTCTGGCTGCTTGCCACAGTGTTTAAAGGACATTGCTTGCTCTCACTAACCAGATATTGCTGTCTCTGACTTCACATAAGGCCAGAGCACTCATGCTGCCTAATTCCATTGATGGGTGTCTCAGGGTGATGCTTAGTGCTAGCGGCTTGCCACAGGCTGTCTCTGTGTGTTCCAAGGCATTCTTCTCAACATTCCCCCCAGAGAGCTCACCAAGCCAATCACAGTTCTTTCAGTGTAATAATTTTTCAATGATTTGATGTCTAAAGTACTTAACTCAAAGATCTCTAGATCATAGGGGCTCAAGTTTTAGGGCAATGATCCTAGTAGTAGTCATGGTAGCTATGGTGATGATGGTGTAACTGATGATAATGGCAATGGTCGTGTTAGTGATGGTGATAGTGGTGGTGTTTGTGGTAGTAGTAATGAATGTAATGATGGATCTGGTAGTGATTTTGGAGATTGTGTTAGTGGTGATGCTGATGGTAATGAAAGCATTGTTATTGTTGTTGTTGTTGTTGTTGTTGATGATGATGATGATGATGATGATGACAGTATTGATGATAGCGATGATGATGAAGATGACGATAGTGGGATCCATGATGAGGATGAGCACACTAGTGATGATAATGACAGTGATGGGGATGAGAATGAGGGTGATGGTGTTTATGGTGGTAGTGCTAGCAATGATGAAGAGGAAATGAATGGTGGTGGTGGTAGTAATGGCAGTGAAGGTGGTGGAGTGTATGGTGGTGGTGATAGTAATGAGGAGGAGGGTGGAGGTGTGAGTGGTTGTTATAACAGCAATGGTGTTAATGATGTTGAAGGTAATGGTGGTGGTGGTGATGAAGATGATGATGATGATGATGATGATAGTCCCCAGATGATCTAACCAACTCTAGCCATTCACTAGTTTTTCTTCCTGAAGGCATCCTCCAGGACTCCATGTGGTCCATTTCTCAGGAGCCAGAAAACAGAATGGTCTTATGTTGAAAGGTCAGCGTAGGGCTTTTCCTCTTTTGTTCCTAGAATTAGTAAAATATGTTCTACTTGGGACTCTCCGATGCTGCCATATTCTGGTCTAGGGACATACCCTTAAAAGACAGACAGGAGGAAGTGGTCTGATGACAGCTAAGGCAGAATCTGAGCTGGTAACATTTAAAATCATATAAGCATCCAAGGAGAAAATTGTGCTTAATTATTCACACACTCATCCTGGCTGGCATATTGGTTTGGAAGCTGTGCCAGCTGCTGACATCCCTGCTGTCCCCACTCCCGCACCCCTCCGTGCTCTCAGCCCAGTTACTTCTGAAGAAGTGATTAAGCTCCAGTGTTTACGTTGCCGGATATTTTCATGTCTCTGTCAGGTTGGTCAAGCAGAATTGCATATCCATTTGGGAAAATCCTCACTGTGGCAATTTCGAGAGAAATTACTCGCTATTTTTAAAAAGCATTATACTGCTTAATTCTTCTCAGAATCTCCTCATTGCTGGCCCAGCCAGCTCTCTAAACCTTGTCTTATCTGAGCCTTGGGGAACATTCCACCAAGGGTACAACTTATTACCTTGAACCTGTAGCCCCTGAGCTTCCCCCATATTCTCTGGTGTCCCTACTACTTGTGGGTACAGGCACTGACTGGAGGCTGAGTTGCGGCATGAAGCATCTAAGCAGTTGATAGAACCAAGTCAGGCCTGGCAGCAAATCCCAGTTAAGACTATGAATTCAAGGGTAGCCTGTGAGGCCTTGTCCTCCCCCAAATAAATAAAAGCCAGAAGATCTATTAGCAAGGGATCTACAGCATAGTTCCAAGGACACCAGGCCTAGAAGAAATGCTCCAGCCTCAGAGCCCTGAGAATGTCCCAGGTTGCACCCTTTTTAGAGAAGCTTACTGTAAAGGAACACAGAACTCTGACAAAATGTACAACATGGTGACTGATTTGTTCTTCCTGAAGGCATCCTTCAGGACTCCGTCCTACCATCACTGTGGAATCCAAGCAGGATTTTAATAATAGATGGAATTGGGACAAAGGCTTCATAAAATAATAACCAGAGAAAGAGCTGCAGCCCTAGACTGGAAGGAGTATGGTAAAGGAGTGGGCAGGAAAACTGAGAACATTCACACAGGTTGGGTTAGCCTGTGACCTCCCTAAATTGTATCATATGCACAAGGATAAGACGATTTGCATGTGTCATACACTCTGAGAGATTCGAGGCCTGAGTGGGAGAACACAGGACAGACTTCTGAGAATGCCAGCTTCCAGGGGAGATCTGTTGCAAAGTCTGTCCTGGGTAGTGTAGAACATCTACCCACCCAGAGGAGTGGAGCGTCCTTCCTTCCATGTTGTAAGAATGTCTCCAGATTCACCCATGGAGATTGGTGAAAACGATCCCCAGCTGAGACTCAGCACCCTTACAGATTTACATTTCTGTGTCTTTAATGGGTGATATGAATGTCTTTTACTGTTCATAGAAAATGTTTGTAATATATAATAAACATTATTTTCAGAGTAAAACAAATGAGGTGTTCATAATAAATGCAAATAAACTTGCAGAAAGAATCTGTCACCTAGGTGATACCACAGTTTCCTAGTAGGTACTCTCTGTGGTAGTCATAACAACCAGACTGTCTATTAGAATACGTAGGGACCTATCACCAGTTACCTGATGTCAGCCTGAGTCTGATGAGGTCATGCTTGACTTCTGCCACGCCCCTTCTGGATGAAGTGGCTAAACATACATCCTGTTTTCAGTTTGTTTGGTTTCAGGACGTGGCCTACCCTACTTGCAACTGTTCATTTTTTACCTGGTAACGTTTTATTTTGAGCCAATTTTAGATGCAAAAAAGTTTCAAAGATAGTAGCTTCTATTCACACACACACACACACACACACACACACACACACACACACAATGTTAACTTAAAAGCAGAGTGGTTTTTTAACCACCTTTTGCCTTACTTCCACCCCCACAAAATTAGAATCTAAAACCATCCATCTCAATCTCTAGAGACATGACTGGGAAGCTTTCTGCACATGCTTCATAAAGGACAGTGCTGGTCTGGTGCTTCAAAATAACATTTATTAATAATAATAATAATAATAATAATAATAATAATAATAATACTCCCAGTGGCTTTAAAATCCCCAGAAGTGATGCAAGTTTAGAGATGCGTGTGCAGAGTTGGCCTGGCAGCCTCCACCCAACAGGGTTTGCATTAAATCCTCACCTTCTCTGTGCACCTGTGTCCCCCTGTGGCACCCTCTGGACTTTATCTAGCCCCTCGGATCCCGATTACCATCACATCCCTGAGGCTTGTCCCAGTAGTCTCAGTTGCTGCACAGGCAGTGAGGAAAGTCATAGCCATGGTCTTGTGCCTGGCACGGAGCAGGCTAAGAGAAACACCTGTCAACACAGAGGCTCCAGCATCCCCCACACCCACCAGCCTGCTCAGTCATTTCCCTCAAGAGCCCCCAACAGAATTTTACACAAAAGCACAGATGCCTCCGATCCAAAGGCCGTCATGAATTCCTGCTGAGTGTGGGCTTTCTGAGCTTCAGTGTTTGGGTAGAGATTGCGGAGTCAGAGCCAACAGCAGGAGGGTCCTACGCTCTAGCCTTGGCCTTCACCCAAAGGCAGCACAACAGCTTGTAAACACTAATTAAACTTGCCTCCCTGTCCCTAGCCAAGAAAGTGCTCTGTATAGTTTATAGATTTAATGACTAGGAAAGAAGGAAGGACACAGCTCTTACCGGCCACCTAACTTTCAGACATCGAGGATGGCAAGGAGCTCCAGGACAGAGCAGGACTGGGCTGTGAGCCCAGAGTGAACCAGCAGACTTCAGCCTGGGTGGTCAGTGCACAGGGTGCTGAAGGCTGGCTCCGCCTGAGCGACATTGGTATTCTGCACCGAGAGAAGTCTCAGGTTCCCACTAATTGCTGTGAGCTCAAATACATTCAGTCATTAGAACTTCACTGCAGAAGAAGAGCTGCATCCCAATTGCCAAACTGTCACTGTCACATATCCTGGCAACGGTACCTCCTTCCCTTTCTCTCCCACCTTCACACACACACACACACACACACACACACACACACACACACACTCCATAGCCCTCTGCAGAACCGGGCAACCCTTGGCTTTTCTATCACCCATCCTTGACAGATGTGCTGAAAGTTCATTTCAAACTCTGCCCTGGTCTTAGCTTCAAGTTTTGCTTCTAAGACCCACAAGAGGCTAGAAATTCGCAGCAATACTGTGCGGCCCAGCTGAGCAAAGTCAGCCTGCTGGTACGTGCTTCTTGCCTTCTTCCTAGAGCTGATCATTTTTGCCTGTATTTCTAAGAAGAGTGAAAAGCATACCTGGTTGAGTTCCCTCTGTTGCCCTTCTCACTGTAAGACCTACCCAGAATGGACAGCTCTGACCAGATCACACTTGTTAGATTGGGACTGGTGGAGGTAATAATAGAAAGAGGAGACAGATGTCTAAAGAAGCAGGGTTACTCTTAATCAGAACAATGAGGGGCAGTAGTCTAAGAGTGTGTTGAAGCATGGGGGTGGGAGATGGGGGCATGGAGGGCTTGGAAGTTTTATAGGGGCAAAGGGGAGAACTTTTGGGAGTGGAAGATTCCACCCAAAGACTAGTTCGCATGTGGCCTCAGGAATGTCCCTCATCCTAACATCCTACAAAAGCTATGAGGCTGTTATCAATGTGTCAATCTTCCTGTCCAGAATTTCTCAGCTCTCCTGAAGATTTGGTATAACTAGCCCTTTAATGCCTCAGCTAACATAATCCTCTGGCTTCATCAGAGGCAATTAGGAAGTGGAATCCCCTTGAATAGGTCCCTTTTCAAGTCTTAGCGTACCTGTGTCATTCTGACTCATGCCACCCCTCCCCATAGTCCAGACTCTCCAATCTGTGAAGACATTATCATTCAGACTCCATGCATGCATAATGTCACCCTAGACATGCAATGTGGGGAGAGATGGCTTAAGCTGAGACAATAAGCACAGCTGCAGGGGCAAAGTTCACATTCAAATGTTCCACACATGCTGCTATTTTCTTCCAGGTAGATTTTATCACTATTAGAACCAGCCTGGGGGGGTAGGTACCTGCATTCTCACCATGGGTCCGGGGCCAAGAACACATCCTCAAGAATCCCCTGGCATGGATACAAACCCTGCTGCCCCACAGAAGGGCTCTGTGACTGTGGGGACACCACTCCACCTCCCTGTGCCTCTACTTTGTGACAGTGGAGCGGAGGTGATGGGTTGAAGTGTTCCCTCCAAGTATCTTGATGTTTAAATGACTTTCTGTGCAGAAAATGTACTCAGGGCTAGGAATGAAGTCAGGAGGCATGACACAGGCATGTGCATGTGCAAGGCCCTGAGTTTGATCCCCAGCACCCCTGTCCCTCATGCCTCTATCTCTGTCTCTCTTTGTCTCTCTTTGTCTCTCTCTGTCTCTCTCTCTCTCTCTCTCTCTCTCACACACACATACACACACACACACACACACACACACACACACACACACACACACACACTCCCATTCTAGTAGACACCCAGACTCCTTTCAGTCTCATGCTTAGTGCCATCGGCAAAGGCTCCAGGCGCCCCCACCATGCCTGTCCTTCAATGCAGGGGCCACAGAACAATTGCCTGTGCTGTGTATCTGGATTTCCAGCTTTAGTGACCAGCCACCACTGAAATTTCAGGAGTCATCTTTCCTCTGATCCTCTGCCAGGTGAAAAGCATCCAGGACGCAATCAGAGACAAGAAGCAGAGGTTCAGCTTCCTTGGGGAGGAGATTAGCCTTGACCCTTCTGTGGGCATCTTCATCACTATGAACCCGGGCTATGCTGGCCGCACAGAACTGCCGGAAAACCTCAAGGCCCTCTTCAGGTATGTATGTCTCTACACAGGGCCTCCCCAAAGAGGAGTTTGTTGAATTTTCCTACTGAAAATTTAGTTTATTCGTTAGAGAAAATTTGGAACGTTTATAGAGCAGACTTTCTTCCCCCTGTTGACATTCCATTGATCTTCTGTTTGCCCTCAGATATCAGTAGCAGATAGCTTCATGGTTTGGGGTGGGACCCTGGGGCTGTTGCCCTCTCTCCATGCTATGACCCAGTCTGGCTTGGAGCTTTGCAGGTCTTGTGTGTTGTGCCACTGTCTCTGTGAGGTCATATGTACATAAGTCCTATTGTGTTGGAGAAGGGAAAACATGGTCAATATATTTTATGAAAAAACTGAATAAAAAAACAAAAGTAGATTTTAAATATCTACTTTTATTATAATGACGCCATCAGTAAAATCATTCTTTGCTTAATTGTAGCTCACACATATAGCATATGTATATATTAATTTCTTTTATATACTTGCAATATACATTTGCTACTTGTGTACAGTTTCACTCTTTATTTTTATCCCCTACCCTATCATAAATATTTTCTCCCATTGGGTTATTTTTAATAAATCTCATTCCATGGCTACATATTTTTCTATCAAGTATGTGGTTCATGGTATAATTAATTGGCCTCTCATGGCTGCATATTAAGTGTTTCTAGCATTTAAAATAAATTCATACATAATTCTGTAATGTACATTTTTTGTACATAAATCTTCTTCTGTATGCATGATTATTTTGTTTGGCTAGCTTCCCAGAGTGGAATTACAGAGTTAACGAGCAGGAACATTTTTAAGGCTTTTGATACACATTGCCAAATTACTTTCTAAAAAGCTCAGTGTCAAATTATATCCTGGTAAAGACACATGGAAACACCTCTTTTATTTCACCCTTGTTGCATGTGCATATGGCAGTGGTTTTAAATCTTTTTTTAATTTTATTTTGATAAGAAAACATCAAGATCCTACCTAGCAGGAGCTAGAGTTTGCGTTCTTTCTTCAGGCAAGTGAACTTGGCCAGACAAAGAGAGAAGTGGAGGATGTTCCTGCTTTTGAAGCGTCTGTTCATTAAAATTTTTCGTAGGAGAAAGAGATAGTGGGAAGTGCGATAGTACTGCCTGTCTCATTGGACAGCTCGGGGACAGTGACCTCTCCAAAGAAGGTGGAGTCAACCTCATGGTGCCCAATCAGGCTGCCAGACATCTCACTAGCTGCCCTACTCTCTCCCAGATTTGGTCTGTTGCTTGCTTGCTTGTTTGTTTTAAAACATGGTCCTACGGTGTAGCCCAGGCTGGCCTAGGACCTGTGATTCTGTTTGCCTCAGTCTCTTTTTTTTATTATTATTATTAACTTGAGTATTTCTTATATACACTTCGAGTGTTATTCCCTTTCCCGGTTTCCCGGCAAACATCCCCCTAACCCCCCCCCTCCCCTTCTTTGTGGGTGTTCCCCTCCCCATCCTCCCCCCATTGCCGCTCTCCCCCCAACAATCACGTTCACTGGGGGTTCAGTCTTAGCAGGACCCAGGGCTTCCCCTTCCAGGTGCTCTTACTAGGATATTCAATGCTACCTATGAGGTCAGAGCCCAGGGTCAGTCCATGTATAGTCTTTGGGTAGTGGCTTAGTCCCTGGAAGCTCTGGTTGGTTGGCATTGTTGTTCATATGGGGTCTCGAGCCCCTTCAAGCTCTTCCAGTTCTTTCTCTGATTCCTTCAACGGGGGTCCCGTTCTCAGTTCAGTGGTTTGCTGCTGGCATTCGCCTCTGTATTTGCTGTATTCTGGCTGTGTCTCTCGGGAGAGATCTACATCCGTGCCTCAGCCTATGGAGGGCTGGGATCTTACCTGTGTACCACCACACATATGGCTCGGCCTTACACTCCTGTTGAAGCAATTCTCTGAGTCACACCAGCATGGGAGTGGCCTCACTCAAGCAATTCCTACATTAAACAAAAACCATTGAAATATTAGCAGGCTATACTCACCATCCCAGAACACTGCACTGTTGGCTGTTTATTTACATATCTATTAAGTAAGGTAGATATGGCAAACAATAATACAGATAGGTTCAACCAAAATTGCTCCTCGTGTTTTCTCTTTCAATTTAAAGTCATCTTAGTCTAGGCCATCTACAGTAGCAAACTGCTGTAGACCAAACAGTAGATACTTTTCAGAGTGCTTGAAGCCAGAAGTCCAAAGTCTCAGAGGCTCAAATGGTCAAGTTCTAGAATGGCTCACTTCCAAGTTGCAAGAGATGGTGACCTCAGGTATTCCTCTGTGGCAAAGACCAGCAAACTTGATCTCTGACCTCATCCTATTCCTACGGCCTCAGTCTCATGACGTGTACGTCCCAATCCCATCACACTGGGGGGTTTCCATAACAATTTTAGGGAGACACAATTATTCAGACTCTGGCAGTCTTAAATATATTCATAGAAGAAAGATGGGAAAAATAAGAACAATAGTTTTAAGTTATTTATTTTTATCTGAGGTGTATAAATATCTTGCCTGCATGTGCACTACATACGTGTTGTACTGGCTGGTTTTGTGTGTACACTTGTCCCAAGCTAGAGTCATCAGAGAAGAAGAAGCCTCAGTTGAGGTAATGCCACCATGAGGTATAGCTAGAAGGCATTTTCCCAATCAGTGATCAATGGGGGAGGGCCCAGCCCATGGTGAGTAGAGCCATCCCTGAGCTGATGGTCCTGGGTTCAATAAGAAGGAAGGCCAAGCAAACCATAAGGAGCAAGCCAGTAACAGCATGTTTTCATGGCCTCTGCATCAGCTCTTGCCTCGAGGTCCCTGTCCCATTTGAGTTCCTGTCCTGACTTTTTTTGGTGATGAACAGCAATGTAGAAGTGTAAGTTGAATAAACCCTTTCCTCTCCAACTTTTTGGTCATGGTGGTTTTGTTGCAGCCATAAAAGCTCTAAGACAAAGCCTGATACCCATGGAGGCCAGAGAAGGACATGGTGTCTTCTGGGACTAGAGTCACAGATGATTGTTATTGACCATGTGGGAGCTTGGAATGAAGCACAGGTCCTCTTTCAGAACAGCAAATGATCTTAAGCACAGACCTGCCTCTCTAGTCCAGAGAAAGAAATCATTTAAAATATTAAGATGAACATCTATTTTACATTAATTCTCACAAAGGTCCTATAACATCGATGCTATTAGTATCCCCCTGTACTGTGACAAAATTGATGGATTCTCTAGTAATTAACAGCAGAATGGGAGTTTGAAACTGGAGCTTTGGCTCCTCCCAGCTCAGTCCTGTTACCTAGGGGCAATCCTGTAACTTCTTGTCATTTTTCTTCCCATACCATGTCAGCATTTATTTTTCATAGCTGGGAGCTGGCAATATTGTTTAATTAATATAATTAATTAATATTTTCCCATGTTACTTGCTAATCTTCCTTCTGCAGCATAATTTTCCACAGCCCCATTAAATTCCATTGATGTCCTCATGTTCAGACTGCCAAATGATTTTGAAAACCTAAATATTTGGTGGCTTCTTCGATTCTGACTGCAGTGTAAAACATTTCAAAGGATAATATGTACTTCAATAATTTTGAAAAATAAATGTTAACCATGCAGGAAAATACAATTAAAGAGATTTGACAGGGAGATATCTCAGCCAGTGAAGTGCTTGTGGTACAAACATGAGAAGAACTTGAGTTCGGTCTACTTTTAAAAAGCTGGTTATGGTGCCAGGTTGGAGAACAAAAGTATCTATCTCCCTGGAGTTTGCTGGCCAGCCAGCATATCTGAATCCATGAGCTGCAAGTCAATGAGACACATTGTCTCAACAAGGTGGGTGGCTTCTGAGAAATAGTATTGAAGCTTAACTTCTGTCCTCCATATTCATGCTCAAAACCATGCACATCAATTAAATAGTTGTAAGTATACACAACACCAAATAAATTAATAGCTTTGACAAGTCACTTAAAATTAAAAATATATATATCACTAATGCCAGAGAAAAGAAAAACACAGTAAATTATCTTATAATCTTATATAAGATAGAATTTCATCTTATATAGAAATGAAAACCTCAGCTCTTCTGTGTTCTTGTATATGCTATCTTATGTCATGATGGTGCTAATCTTGACCTTGGTCCTTAGCTTTAGAAAGTTAAAAACATTTATATAAATAAATGCAAAATGCACCATGACTGCCTGGAGGACATCCCCACCTTGAGGAGATGGAGCTGAGAAATGCTCTAATTCCAGCAGACACCCAGGGAGAGGCTCCATTCTTCGATCCTAGCTCCTTGCCTATTTTAGACAGCTTACTGTGTTAATCCTTGCCTTTGTGTAAGGCACATTGACCTCAAGACACAAGACCTGAGTTGTAGCCCTGACTCTTCCCCATGCCTGCCTATATTATCCACCATGTTGGGGTAAGAGGGTCACTCCCTTTATCCTTACTTAACTCGTCTCAGATTTTGAAGTGTGAGATGGAGTGATTACAAAGGTCTTTCCATGAATTTTTGCCCTTGAAGACAGCTCTTTGTGTGATCACAGCAAGCATCTCTTATCCTGCAATCTCCCCTTCGACTCAGTTTCTCCGCCTCTGTCTCCCTGCATCCAGGCCCTGTGCAATGGTAGTTCCAGACTTTGAGCTGATCTGTGAGATTATGCTGGTAGCAGAAGGATTCATTGAAGCCCGATTGCTGGCCAGGAAGTTCATTACCCTTTACCGGCTGTGTAAAGAACTTCTCTCCAAACAGGTAGGATCTCTGTGGAAGCTACTGACCAAGCACCACTCGGGGGCCTGGCTCTAAACCAATGCAGTATCTGTCACAAAGTGTCTAGTCTGACATGCAATAATAGAAGATCTGGGGACTTCTGCAATAAAAGTTTGTGTTCAGTTTTCAACTCGGCACTTGTTGAGAGTCTTGAAGCACCAGATTATTTTTTAATGGTGTTCTTCATGGCCTTTCTCAGACAAGTGCCCCATTGGAAACATAGCAGTGATGAGTGACAGTTCCTAGAAGAAATGGGATGGGGTGTGTGCTGGGAGTGGTTTAGAATAAGAGTTTTATGCTTTTCCTTAGAAGCGTAATTTTAAAATGCCTTCTACTGAAGGCAGACCCAGGAAATAACATCTTAATAAAATTGAACCCAGTATGTGCAAGGACCATCCATACTCTGCCTGGAGAATTTCTTGGTGTTGAGGATAACCACAAAAGCATCCCAGGAAGTTTCATGCTCCCTTCGGGGTCACCTTGCTCTGATTACCTTCACTGCTGTGGACTCTATCAGTCCCATCACATATTTACAAGACAGATGCATCCTGTGTCCTCCATAGCTGCTCATCACATCCTCTCTCTAGGTTCTCCATCACCAGTGACTTTCAAAGCCGGTGACTTCCGTTCTCAATCCTGTCACAAGCCTCTCTCCCGTGTCTAAACATATATTGTCAATGGTGTATCCCCACCATCCTCCATACATCTAGAGAGCAGCTCCAGCCAGCACACTCAAAGCTGCTCTTCCCTGCCAACCCCAGCAACCCTTCTGTCCCTGCTGTCCTTGACACAGTTTGTGAAGCCACCATGTACTTCTTGCTAAGGGGGAGTATGGAGGGGGTAGGCAAGGATTCATCCAGGACACTTTCTTCTCCTTCTTGAACCTAATCATTAACAAAGTGATATTGATTCTGCTTTCTGGAGTCTCCTTGTCATAGGTCACCTTGGTAGTCAACTTGGCACTCTTGAGAAGGGAGAGCCTCAGTGGAGGAACAGCCTCCATCATTCTGACCTGTGGACATGTCTGTGGTGGGGAATGTTTTTGATTGATAGTTGATGTAGGAGGGCCCAGATCACTGTGAGCAACGCCATCTCTAGGCAAGTAGGCCTGAGCTATATAAGAAAGAGAGCACAATGTAAGCCTGAAAACAAACAAGTATGTGGCTCTCAGTGGTTTCTACTTCAAGATCCTTCCTTGGGTTACTCTCCTGGCTTCTCTCAATGATGAATTATAATCTATGAGCTAAAATAGACCTTTCTTCTCAAATTTATTTTGGCCAGGATACTTATTGCCTCAGCAGAACACTGACTAGTGCTAACCAGAATCAGCCATGCTTTTCCATGCTCACTGGACCCACTCTAGTTGCAAGTACCCATGTATCCCTGTTACGCTCTTGCACCTGACTGTAGAATAAGTTTGCTGCTGGCAATTCAACTTCCTCAACCACTTCTCAAGATAACAGCTAAGCTAAAGTAATTATTTTGAAATGTCCCTCACTGGTCTTAGCATCGAGACAAACTTGTGATCCCTCTGCTGGAGGCTGTAGTGCTCTGTCCTCTGTCCTCTGCCTTCCTCAATGGCTCTCACTCACGTTCCTCATTCAGTGTTCTACCTGCCTAAGTCTTCTTGAAGTTCCCTGAGATAAGCCATCATCGCATCTTGAGCTGGTGAAAACCCTGTTTTCCTGACTGCACTGCTCCCTCATCTGTGCCTAACTGACTTCTATTCCTTCCATAATGCCTTTCCTTCAGTAGGCCATCTCTGGTCTCCAGTCCCCCGGGTAAAGCCACTGCATCTTTTGTCTTCACTGCACATGGGAACTTTTTCCTTTGTGCCATTTATTACAGCTCTAATTATATTGTGATATGGTGGGAGGCAAAGTAGGGTCTTGAACCTAGATTCATGAGATCAAACTCTGTATTCTGTACCACCTCCTCCCCTCGCCATGTTGTGGAACTCTGGGGCCAGTTTTACAATCCATTTGCCCCAGAATCTGCCATCAGCACTGGTGGTACTGTGGAAATCTTACAATTCTTTTTGTAGTGTTGGGAATCAAACCTAGGAGCTTGCGTATGCTAGGTAAGATTTCTGCCATTAACTATGCCCCTAGCCTCAGGAAGTATACCTTTTTTTTTCCTTTTATTTTTTTATTTATATTTCAAATGTTATTCCCTTTCCTGGTTTCCCGGACATAAGCCCCCTATCCCATCTCCATCCCCTTCTTCTATAAGGGTGTTCCCCTCTCCTCCACTGACATTCTGCTACACTGCGGCGAACCAACCTTTGCAGGACCAAAGGCTTCTCATTCCATTGGTGCCCAACAAGGACATCCTCTGCTACATATGTAGCTGGAGCCATGGGTCAGTGATTTAGTAGTAGTTTAGTCCCTGGGAGCTCTGGTTGTTTGGCATTGTTGTTCTTATGGGGTTGCAAGCCCCTTCAGCTCTTTCAATCCTTTCTCTAATTCCTCCAATGAGGATCCTGTTCTCATTTCAATGGTTTGCTGCTAGTATTCACCTCTGTATTTGACATGCTCTGGCTGTGCCTCTCAGGAGACATCTATATCCGGTTCCTTGCACTACCTGAGGACCCAGGTATGCCACTCTCCTGGGCATATACCCAAAAGATGCTTCAACATACAGCAAAGACACATGCTCCACTATGTTCATAGCAGCCTCATTTATAATAGCCAGACGCTGGGAAGAATCCAGATGCCCTTCAACAGAGGAATGGATACAGAAAATGTGGTACATCTATACAATGGAGTACTACTCTGCTATCAAAAACAATGACTTCATGAAATTCATAGGCAAATAGATGGGACTAGAAAATATAATCCTGAGTGAGGTAACCCAATCACAGAAAAACACACATGGTATGCACTCACTGATAGTGGATATTAGCCCAAAAGCTCGAATTACCCAAGATACAATCTACAGACCACATGAAGCTCAAGAAAAAGGATGACCAAAGTGTGGATGCTTCACTCCTTCTTAAAAGGGGGAACAAAAATATTCATAGGAAGGTATATGGAGGCAAAGTTTGGAACAGAGACTGAAGAAAAGGACATTCAGAGCCTGCTGCCACATGTGGGCCCATATATATACAGTCACCAAAACTAGATAAGATTGATGAAGCTAGGAAATATACTTTTAAAAACTATTCTTGATGAGTTTGGCAGCCTCTAAGGAAAATCTCAAGCTCAACCTGTACCTTTTCTAACAGCCAAGATGCTCTCTTCTTGATAGCCCTTGCAGTCTCTGAATATATGAGGAACAACAAGATCAATTTGAAAATGGGTCTTGTTCACCCTCCAGGGCCCCATTCCCTTAAATGTTCTGTCTGTTGTATTATCCTAGATGAACAAATATAAGAAATGCCAGATTGAGAGCAGAGTGTTCAGAGACCTATTCACCTCCCCTCCACCCGAGCTTCAGTAGTGACCATGCTATAATTTTGTGTGAGTTATGTAGCCCATGCATATGATACTCTACATCTAAGCAACTCTGGCCTTCCTATGCTATCTTCCCACAGGATCACTATGACTGGGGACTTCGGGCCATCAAGTCTGTCCTTGTGGTAGCAGGATCACTGAAACGGGGAGACCCTGACCGACCAGAGGACCAAGTCCTGATGCGCTCCTTGAGAGACTTCAACATCCCCAAGATTGTGACGGATGACATGCCAGTGTTCATGGGTCTGATCGGCGACCTCTTCCCTGCTCTTGACGTCCCCCGGAAGAGAGATTTGGACTTTGAAGCTGTGGTTCGGAAAGCCATTGTGGACCTTAAGCTCCAGGCTGAGGACAACTTTGTGCTCAAGGTGTGTGGGGCTTTCCCTGACATGCCTCTCTGTCTCTGAATTCTTTACTTGGACCACACATTATCCTTCATGCTTCATTCCAATGGAATTTTAGATGTACAGATATGCACCTAATTAGAAACAACTCAATACCGTAGTAGTTCTTTAGTGGGAGACCACAATGTGGAATAATGATGGGGAAGACAAGACAAAGAGGGAGCCCCCTGCCATTAACATCAATAGAAAATGAACTGTTCAGTGCTATGGACCTTAAGAGGAAAAGCTGAATCTTCACTATATTTTGCTGGCATCTTTAAGACCAATTTAGGGCGCTCATGCGCTGCTGCAGAAGCTGCAAGAGCACACAGAGACCCTGGGAAACTGTCTCCCTCACATTCAAACAGTGGCTTAATGAGGAAGGTTCCATCTGGGTCTGATCTTTAATTGATATTAAAATAGTCTCCAACAGAACAGGACCTGCCTCTCTAATGAGGGAGCTGAGTGCTTAAACTGATTTAAGCCTGCAACATGCATACTGACATTGAGGCAAAGTAAAAATGAATTGTGTGCCCATGTCGTTAGGGACAGGGGTCACTGATGACGATTTAGGGCTTGGAGCACAGTTTTCTGTATATCTCCCTGCCCACACTAATCCTGGTTTTCCACGAGTCTGTCATTTTCACGTGTGATTTTGCCAAATGTGATGGCTTCACAGTATATATGAAATGGAAATGCTAGAAATGACTGCTTGTCCTGGAAACAGGTTTAGCTGACTGAAGAAGACAGTTGCCAGAAAGAACAGTCAAGGTATCCAAGTACAAAGACATAGATGTGAGAAACACATGTTCATCACTTTGGAGTTCCTACATGGATTTTATAATCTGTCACACATTTGATCTCCCCAACAACCGGAGGCAGATGATACAGAGGCATTTCACAAGTGGAAAAATGAACCTCTAGAAGACAGTAAAGGAAGAACTTTTATGAGGGAGAAAGTGCCCCACCCCCAAAGGGAAGTAAAACAAAGATCTTCCAGGAGGAATTTCCACCACATGGTATGTTCATTGGTAGAGAGAGAATAAGCCCCAGTTAGGAAAAGACAAACTTTAGAGTGAATTGGCACACACCCTTCTCAGTGCAATGAGGTATGTGCTTTCATTGCTGGAATTTCATTTACAGAAGAAAGGAAAGCATGATCTGCCCTTTGCACCCAGTTGATCCATCCCCACTCACTATCTCCTGTCTTCCAAGTTCAGTGGACAGATGGACCTTTGGAGGTAAAGAAAGGCAAGATTGCCTTCTATTCAGGGTAGAAGCGGTCAACAAAAGGATGTATGCAGGAAACACAGGTTATGCAGACAGCAGCAGGGAACCCAGTAACGACAAAGGAAAAGGTATTGTGGTGATGGGAACTTGGGTAGAAGGTTGCAGTTAAGACTGGAGGGATAGCATGGGGCTGTGAAGGAGAGGCCTCTGAATGTCAGGCTGAGGGTGTTCCCTTAAAGTGGCTAATCCTGGGATGCACCCTCTCCAAAGAGGTGAGGTAAACCCAGTGAGGCTCATACAATAGTTGTAACTTAAGATGCTGTCTTAAAATCAGGGCATGTCATGTCTTCCCTGACTTTCTGGAGTCTGGTCATGACATCTAGCACACAAATGCCTACCATGATTTTCTTCTAGTATCCTGTCTTTCCCTTTGTAGGTTGTCTGGCATTCTGCTTTCTTCTTTTCTCCTTTCCTTTTCTATAGCTGCTTCTGCTAAGATGGAGGCACTCTGCTAAAAACTCTTAAAGCAGAAGACGACATTCCCTACTCACTTCACATTTGCATCACCACTTCAACTTCTACAAAGTAATCCCCCAAAACTCTCTCATTGAGCACTTGTGCAATCCTGTGATCCCTTAAAATTCCTATTAGAATTCCTTAAAGGCAAAGAAAATAGCTCATAGAACTATAGAAACTGAGACATGGACATCATGGCAAGTCTCTGAAAACATGGCAGAAGTCTCAGCCCTGATAGAATGTGAGATAGGATACCCTCAGACAGAGAGCTTTAGGAAAAAGGATCTTCCACATGAGAAGTGGTATGTCCAGACTGAAAGGACTTAGCACAGAGCAGAGGGCATGTTGTAGTGTCACTCAAAGATACTTCCTCATGGAGATTCAAGGGTCAAGAGCAACAAAATTAAGTTTTCTAGCTGGGTGGTAGAAGTGCAGGTGAGTCAGAAACCTTGAAGTTCTAGGGCACAGCACCTACTTTGACTCAGCACTGGTGAGAGCCAACAAGACAGGCAGCAGCGGCAGTGCTATGTTCTCAAGCAAGCAATCCATCTAGGAAGGAAACTTAAAAGGGCTTGAAAGAGCTGGGGCCAAGTTTAGGAGTCTTTTATATCCACCTTCTCATGAGAATAAACCAGGTCTCACAGGATATCACAAGATATCCTTGTGTCCCTTGTGATAGCATATATCTAAGTTGCCTGAGCACTGCCCACTAGGCCCCACCCCTTGAAGTCCTAGCTCCTTTGGTGAGCTGGCTATCAATCAGTGAGTCAGAAAAGTAGCCACCATGATGTTGTCAAGTGCTGGGATACAGGAAGGGTACCTTTAAGCACAAGGCAGAGACATGGAAATCAGCATAGGAGAGCATCATCTGTGTGGGGGGAAATGTGCATACTGGGAGATAAGAGACAAGAATGGAGTCTGGTTTGAGCTAGATTGCCAAAGGATTTAGGACTTTATCTCCAGTGCTATAGGTAGCCACTGAAGGAGCAGACAGACGGCAGGAGCTTGACTACCTACAGGTCTGCTTGTTCTTTTGAGCTTTAATTTAGTGCACAGTGGTTTGATGCATACTTTCTCCATGGTTTTTTCTGTCTCCATCCCCCCAAACCACCCAGTCATTCACATCACATTCTATATCGTACTGCAAACCATTGTGTATGCTGTCATCCTCCTGTCCCTAGGTCTTCCAATATACCCTTCCTGTGCATCCTCTGGACAAACTCTTATTTGCCTGTAGAACCCTGGTTTAAATGCCCTATTCTCTGGAAACGTTTCCTTATTCTTGTTGTCTTCAAGATAAGTAATTCCTACAAACTTGGTAAATGTTTGTGTTACTTTCACACACACACACACACACACACACACACACACACACACACACACACCCCGGTACTATGATTTTCCAACATGACTTTCTTCCCCATCAGACTATGACAGCAATCAGAATGCCCCTCATCTGGCAGTTCCTTAGAACTTAGTCAGCTGCTGATGCTCACATGGGCAAATGTGGGAACTGTGATATTCCTGCAGATTAATCCCCACTATGTTGGTGATAAGCACTCCCATTGTTCCATGGCTTACTTCCAGTCTCACTTCACACATCAGCCTTGCTCATAGCAGAGTGGCCATGATAACCTGTCCTTCTCCTCCCAGGTAGTCCAGCTGGAGGAGCTGCTAGCCGTGAGGCACTCTGTGTTCGTCGTGGGTGGTGCTGGTACTGGGAAATCACAGGTACTGAGGTCTTTACACAAGACCTATCAGATCATGAGACATCGCCCTGTGTGGACTGACCTTAACCCCAAAGCTGTCACAAATGACGAACTCTTTGGCATCATCAATCCAGCCACTCGAGAATGGAAGGACGGTAAGAACGAGGTGCTCCAAGACGAAATCTTTATCCATAGAGTTCTGGGCTGGCTCAAAAGTTGAGATGAGCTGCAGGGAAGAGGATGCTGAGCTGGTTGTGGGGACCACCAAAGAAGATTAGAGCAGCATCAGAAAGGAAGGGGCCACTCGGCTGGGAGG